>NC_141397.1:53839114-54125440 GCF_034619465.1 Leptosomus discolor | reverse complement strand
GGAATTTAGGAAGAAAGCCCTTCTGCTAATCCAGCTCATCTTGTCATTAAAAATAGCCCGGTGGCAAGACAGGGATGGTAGTCCCGAGACACTGGAGATGGTAGATAGGCTGGAGAGGTGGCTTTCCCGTAGTTAAAAAGCAATATGTAATTCCCAGCGAGTGCGTGCAGCTCTGTGCGACACTGATCCCGGCCTCGGGTGTCTGCAAGCGGCTGAAGGAGGAACGGACCCAGTAATATAAACTCTGCTCCAGGATTTCGATATTTTTAATTTTTTTTTTTTACAGCAATGAAATTAAACAGGAGAGGGTTGTTGTTGGAGGGGGCAGATCTTTTCTGTTTGACATTTCTCTGCAGCGTGTGACGCTTTCGCTTTAGCCGGAGCGTGTGCCTGGCAGAGCCCAGCGCCTGCGGGACGTTTGGGAGAGCGAGAGGGCTGCTGCTTGGGTTTGGGGTTTTTTTGAGTGAAGACCCGAGCTCGAGCACAGCTTCTGTTCAAGTAGCACTTTTATGGAGGAGATTTCTCGCTCTGCCTGGCCACTGCCAAGCTGGGCTTGCACTGGAGTTTCCATTCTAATCCCCCTCGTTAGGGATGTAGAGAGCAGCCACCAGCATCCCCTTTGGGCTGGGAACTGGGGGGCCTGGGTGCCTTCACAGGGTTTTTGGCCTTTCTCCTCTGGTTTTATACCTTCTCTTCCCCACTCTCCATTACCCGGGGCCTGGCCACAGCTCTCTGGGGGCTCCTGCCACCGGCCCCCACCTCCTCCAGCTTCCTTCTGCCCCCCAAGAGCAGTAGTGGTCCCTGTGGTGCCTCGTCAGGGGCTTCGGGGTGCCGGGGATGGAGTCATTTCCCCAGGACGCCTCTTCCCCCATCGGCCAGGGGGTCAGTGCCAAGTGAGGCCTTGTCACCCTCTTCCCTTGCCCATCCCATCTGGGTCCCAGCTCCGGGGACTAGCTTGGCAGCTGATGGCGGTGGCTGCCAGGCGGGCAGGGTGGCGATGGCCCAGCAGGGCGGCCTCCCTCGTCTCTACTGGCTGTCTCTACTGGTCGACAGCAAGTGGCTTCGATTTGAGGGGGAAGGTGGCCCCATGGTGGGGAGGGTTGCTGAGGGGGAGGGTTGGGAAGTCACCAGCAGCCCCCATGTTGACTGCGGGATGCTCCCCACTGGCCTCATCCTTGGGGCAGCTCCTGCACACCCATGAGGTGCCTGTGCGGCACATGGAGGGGCAGCAGCTGGGCCCTGCCAGTGAGGGGCTGTGGTAACCCCGCTGTGGGGTGCCAGCCCCACACACACCCCCCCTCTCGAAAACACCCCACCACCACCTTGCAGAGAGCTCCTTGCCCAGGCAGGGTTTGAACCTCGATGCACCACCCTGCAAAGCAGGGGCAATGCTGGGATGGGGGCGATGGTGCTGGAAAACAGTCCCCTGGGAGTTGGCGGGGGTATTTTTGGGCACACCGGAGTAGGTCCAAGGAGCGGGAGCGGTGGGGGGAACAGTGCTGGGCATTGTTACAGATGCCCGACACCCCCCCCCCCCCCCCCCCCCCCCCGTGGGCTATCCTGCTCCAGCCTCTCCGTTTCCCCCCCCGCTGGCAAAGCTCCTTAGATGAAAAGCAACCCCTCTGCCTGCGTGTTGGTGTGCCGGGCATAAAGCGGTGTGAAATTATTTAGCCCTCCCCGAGAGATGCAGTTTGATGTCGAAGGCCCTCGGAGCTGGAGGTGCTGCTCGACTGCGATGGGAGCCCCTGGGGTTTGGGTTGTTCCCCCCAGGGGATACAGAGCGGGTTTTGAAGCGGCATCGAGTCCAGTGTGTATTTTTCCCAGGTGAACTGTGCCTCTGCAAAGAAGTGCCTCATCTTTTACAAAATACTGCTCAAATAAACAGTGCCCCACTATAATTTTTGCTTTTGAAATTAACTCCTTCAGGCCATGAGGCTTACCCATCCCCACGCAAAATAGCTGCCAGGACTTTTAAAGGAAAAAAAAAATGTGTCTGGGAGAGAAAAGTTTAGCCTGACAGAAGACAGCCCGTAAATCTCTCCCCTTTCCCCTGGCAGTCGAGGATGGGTTGCGGGAGCAGCCTGCCCGTTTCAGAGCCGGGTGCTGCCGCACCAACGTTACTTAAAAGGAGTTTTGTGCATATTAATGCGTGTGCACCGAGGCCAAGCTGCACGCTGTGCGGGGCCAGCCTATTCCCTGGCTGAATTGAACTATCTTGTTTTCTAATCTAACCTACTTTTTTTCTTTTTCTTTTTTTTTTTTTTCCCTCTGTCAGAGGCTGGTGCTTTGCAGGAACCTGTTCTCAGTGCAATCTCAGAGCTTTTTGTGGGTGTCTGATTTCTGTAACACGTTTTGGTTTCCAGTATGAATGTAACGTACAAAGAATATCATGACACTGCTCTAGGTGTATGTGATCTTATCTACCTGACATTTAGGGGTTTTTTAACCGTCCAATTTGCCTGATTTGCATAAAAATCACATGATTTTTCTTTTTTTCCTCCTTTTTTTTCGTGCATCATCATAACAAACTACTCAGGTTTACCAGGCTGTTTTCTGCCTGTCAGCATGAACGCAGGGCCCCTCTCTCTCCCCCTACTTCCTCCCCTACGGAGGCTGGAGATGTTAAAGGTAGCACTTGGAGGTGACCTGTGATCCCAGACAGCCACCGAAATCTTTAATAAGCAGATGTGTATGGTTTAACTTCCAAGAAAACAAAGCAGCTGAGCGCGCACCCCATCCGGTTCTTGTTAATGTAAATAGATGAGATTTCTTTTTATTGATAAGGAAACTCCCCCGGCCCGGAACAGCCCCCCGGATCCCAGAAGGCTCCCCCTGCCGCAGCCGTCCTCATTACAAAACAAGGCCGCAATTAAAATAAACTCCAAGAGCTAAACAAACTGCTGCCTCTTGCTGGTCATGTGTTAGCTTTAGCCTTTAACTCAGAACAAAATGTTTTCCTGGGTATCGGAAGAGGCACGGGCTCTGGCTGGGAGGAGAAGAGGGACCAGCAGCCGGGTGTATGGAAATGGCAGGGAGTACTGCGATGCTCACTCATTGGGGCTCCTTTTTTCTTGCTCTCTTCCCCTTTTTTCTTTTCTTTTCTTTTTTCTTTTTTTTTTCTTTTTTTCTTTTTTCTTTTTTCTTTTTTCTTCTTTTCTTTTTTCTTTTTTTCTTTTTTCTTTTTTCTTTTTCTTTTCTCCTTTTCTTTCTTTTCTTTTCTTTTCTTTTCTTTTCTTTTCTTTCTTTTCTTTTCTTTTCTTTTCTTTTCTTTTCTTTTCTTTTCTTTTCTTTTCTTTTCTTTTCTTTTTCTTTTTCTTTTTCTTTTTCTTTTTCTTGTTTGTTTTTAATTGGAGTGTTTATGCTCTGTCTTGGTCCTTACTGCGAGGGAGAGGACTGGAAGTGGAAAAACTTGAATGTCGTGGCAGAGCCTGGCTGTTCCAGCACGCCCTGGGCACACCTGACTGTACCTCACCCCTGCCCAGTCCAGCTCCGAGTCAGACCACCGACCACTCGCCCATCTGCAAGCCCTGGGCCCAATTTGTGTTGCTCCCATCACGCCTCGTACAGAGGCTTTAGGTGGCTGTAGGTACCACTCGGCATCTGCCGGCGTCTGGAGCTGAACTGGCATGGTGGGGCGGGGTGGGGGCGCACAGGGCACCCCAGAGGACAAGACCAGAGAGATGGAGAGATGGATGGAGGGAGGGACAGCCAAAGACTGCGGAGGGGCACACGACTGGCAACAACATGGCTCCCCCCACCGCCTGAGAGCACGCTGTCGCCTCTGTGCCATGTGCAGACACCCCGTTTGGGGTCACAAATCGCACTTGGAGAAGAACCGCTCCGATGACAGAGGGCTGTGTGTCTGCGCTACGCTCAGATAAAACCCCAGGATAATATTCCTGCAAAATTGCCCAAATAACTAGCATATCTGCTTGGCTCTTGCTGCCAGGAGACAGTGCAGACTTGCCTGTCAAAAATTACTTTCCTCCCACATAGGCAAAGGAGTGAGATACCTGCCTGTCTGCCTGCCTGATCTCCTAAACACGGATGATAAGTAAACACCAGTTACCAGGAGGTGCATAAGGATCGGCCCTGTCCCACTGAGCACTGACAGCCCATCTCTGCCCCATCTTTGATTTAAAAGGGAAACTTCATCCAAAGGCTTTCCAGCCACAGATAATTACCTCCCACCCCTCCCTGCTCCCAATCAATTTTTAACCAATTATGGGCCAAAGACTGGCAGTGCCTTCATGGGGCTGTGCTGGGTGAGGACCCTCCTGGCTGGGCGTGTGGTGGGGGAGCCTTTGCCTGGCCAACATCCCGAGCCCCCTCCCTTGCTTGTCCCCAGATCTCGGCATCCTGGTACCCACGAAAATATGAAGCGTGTGACCCGGGGAAGCTGAAAATCCCCGGCCCGTGGCTGAGCAGCACCACTGACCTCTTTCCTTTTCTGCAGTTCTGTCAGCTTTCAGCTGTCAGGATTAAAAAAACCTCACTAACCCCTACAGATACTTTCCTGATAAGGAGTTATGCTGAGGTAGTCCAAACTTTGTGCGAAAAGTGGTTGCTTTGTTGGGGAAAAAAAATAAATAAAAAGAATAAGGGCAGTACTTGCTTTGAATCGTTAATAGTATTATTTATTACTCTTATACTCATGTCTTGGAAAATCTTGCAGATCGCTGATATTAAAAAGCAGAAGAGACCCTAAGAAGAAGGACGATGCTGCAAAGTTTTATGGGCACAAGCACACTGAAATTAAAAGAGGGATTTGCGTCGATCCTGATAATTTTGAAACAGGCCTCTAAAGTTCAGGCTAAGCCAGCCTAGTTTGTTGGGTTTTTTTAATAACTTCTCGGATGTCTCAGCCAGCAGAGTGCTACGTGAATTTCAATTTCTCTCTTCAAATAAAACATTGACGTAATTTTTATATTCTTTGAAATGATCTACACAATTTTGTTCACTGAAACCCTTTGATTTAGACTTAAAGGATTTAGTGACTGGATGGGAGGGTATCTGGGAGTAATGGTGAAAATGGTAATTATTTGTTTTACTGCCTCCTGAAATTCTTTTATTTCTCTGTACTATCTGTAAAAGCATGTCTGGCAATAACAAGCTGTCTCTGAAAAGAATTCAATTAAATGTATTGCCAACAGAATATTTTATGATTTTTTATACCAGTAGTTAGAGTGTTAAATAATATATTAGTAGATTTATAGACTACGTTTAGGTGCGACTATGAATAGCTACAGTAAAACCCCAGAACATTCATGTAAAAAGGGAGGGGGGAAGTTTGGTTTCTGAGTTTTAAGATTTTTTCTCCTCACCCTTCTTATTTGAGTTTCAGTTTTAGGACTTAAAAAGAATTAGATTTTCTCATCTTTTTCTGTTATTCTCAAATGACAAGAATAAATCAGCTATTTTTTGAGAGAAAAATTCCCGTGAGATTTCTCCTTGTTTTAAATAATTAAATATTAAAGGAGTAAGAAAGAAGCAGGCAGATTCTACGATATGGACATGAATCAAATGGGATATTTATTTGCATAGGTACATGGCAAATAGGGAAGGATCGATCCCGAAGCTGTATGAAATTGCCAGTTAGTCCATTACGGTGTTACAACTAGATTATTACCCATAAGAACGTAACTCTTAATGTCCTAAAAATAATTTAACTCTAGGATTATTTTTATTTAATCGAGTAAATGACCAATATATTTTTAATTCCTCTAAAGCAGAAATAAAATGTCTCCCAGGAGCTGGAAACTAAACTCAGCTGCTCTCCCCCACCCCTCCTATTTTTTATGGACATTCATTTCTTTCCTTTTTTGTTTTTCTTCTTGTCTTTTTTCTTTCCAAAGTCTCATCAGCTCTTCTGAATTTTGCAATTTATTTCTCCTTCATTCTCCTTCATGAAAAACACTTTTCATCAGAAAATATGATACTTTTTTTCTTCCGAGCCTCCCTACAAATTGCCTCGCTCTCTCCAGACAAGTTTCTAGGATCAACAAGTTAACCTTCAGAAAGATTACAAAGGTACAAGTGGGCTGCTTAAGAGGTGAATCATTAAACATAAGGTGAAGTGTATGACTGCAGAAGGTTTCAATTAAAGTGACAGTTCAGGCAGCCTTTGCCTGCCCGGGAAAGGTATGCTTTTATTGTCAGCGCCGCGCTGGGAGCTGCATCCATCCCGGGCAGGGAGGGTTGGTTCCCCCCGGCCGTGTTCTGCATTGCCACGGCTGCCGCTGCTGCCGCCGTCCTCGCTTCTGCAAACAACTCCACCGTATTCAGTGTGATAAATTCGATTGTGACAGCACTAAATATGGGAAAGGGGCCAGATATTCCTTCTGTCCCACCCAAGCTGGAATGAAGGAGCTTGCCTCGGACCTGACTTCCCAGAGGCTTCACCCAATGCTCCTCATTACCCCCACCTGGGGGAAAGCAGGATCAGGCCCACTACTTTACCCATTACTTCCCCGAATCCTGCTTGCTTCTGATTATTATTGTATTTTTTAAAGTAGTTTTATTTTAGTATGATAGAGTATTTAATAAGCAGCCCCAGGGTGGAGGGAGGAATGCGGGATCCTTGCTGAATCGTGGAAATCCTGCACTCGTGCTGCCTCGTCCCCGCATCCCCGCTGCAGCTCCGAGCGGGGCTGGCACACTGGCATCTCTGGCCCCCTTGCCAAATCTCCCGTGGGTGCCCAGGGACTGTCTGCCCTGACACAGAGCCTATATCTATGCACAGAGGGCAACGCATGGACAACCAGTCCACAGGCAGCTGCCGCTGCTCTGTCTGCCCTGCACGGAGGTCCCGCATGCTTGGAAGGGGTATGTGCAACCTTGGACTTGTTTTTCCTGGCTTCGGGGAGTACGGGCAGCACGATGGTGAGGCAGGAGGTAGAGAGGGGTCGAGTCTGCTGTTCCCCTGACCTGGAGCAATGTTGTGACATTTTCTGGCACTTCCCCGTTTTAAATTTTAAGTATTTCTGGGTTTTATATTTTGCTCTGGAATGTTCCCGTACAGCAGCCCCGAGTGTGGGTGAGATCCCTTCCGTAAGGATGCTCCAGCAATTGGGTGAATACCCTCCTGCTAATTCCTTACATAATCATGTAGGCTTGGATACTCAAAAGTATTTGTGTGCCTGCCTCTCTTGGAAATCAGGGAGTTTAATTGTCTGCTAAAATGATTGTGTTTTGTTTTGAAAGCAGAGCAGGAAATAACAAACTTAGGTTTTATGAGATTTGTTTGCCTTTCTGTGGTCACAGAGCATTTTATCTACCATTGCAAATAAATTAATGGTTAAATAGTGTAGTGCCCAGATTACAGATGGATTTTTAGACTGTGAGCAGTGGGAATCGGCTGCCAACGTAGGTTAGGGGAGCTGGGTCTTGGCCTGTTGCTGCTTCTGGACCCAGTTGGTAAAATATGTATAGGAAAATGCCACGGTCTCACAAAGATGCTGGAGGGAAGAATCCATTAAAGACTGTGAGATGCTGAGATAGGAGGATAATAGAGATCACGTCAGTGAGAGATGCCATCTATTACAGATAACTATTGCACAGCTGACTGCATCTCCCTCTCTGGAAATGGCTCCTTTCTTAGTTTCATTTTTGGCTATACGGCCCGAAAGAATTCTTCTCACTCCTTGGCTTTTGTCCCCTTCAGATGTTTCATGCAATACAGAAGAAGGAGGAATCAAAATACCATGACATTGAAGTTTATTGCCGATTCTGCTCACGTCGGTTGAAATCAGTCACTAAAACCTCAGCCTGCAGGACCCCGTGCTCTGTATTTTTCTTGTCTAGGTAATCATGATGGCAGCAGGGGGAGGTAAGTAGAAGGGAAAAGGAGTGATTTTATTAGGTGTTGGAAGAGCTTATTAGAAAACAGGGGCAAAAAAAGCAATAAAATTATAAAGACGGGAATCAAAACGAGTGATGAAATCCAGTCCCTGCTGAGTGCAAGGGGACACTTCTCTCCTCACACACCCTTTCTCAGTTTGGAAGATGCCCAGGCATTGATAAACATTTTACAAGAGCCCAACTCCGCACCAGCAAGCGGTGGCGAACACCAGGAGAAAAAATGCTTGTGTGCCAGGATCAGCCCGGCAGCTTCAGAGGCAGCGTTTAACCTGCTGCCTTGCAGCCTGTGGGCCCTGTTTGGGTTTGTTGTCAGTGAGCAATTTGAATCTGCAGTATACCTGGGTTATATTTAGGCCAATTAAATTAATTGCTGGAACAGACAACCCTTTTCAGACTCAAGGCACTTTTTGCCCCCCTTCTTGATACTGTAGGGTTGATGTAGTGATTCTGGGGCTTTGGTTTGGCAGTCAGAGCATGTGTGTATTTTACGTAAGAAACAGCAGCAGGGATGGATGCTGCTAGACAAATATTTGGTTAATTTTTGTAATTATTAGTAATAACAATACTCTGCTCTCTCAAGCACCTTTCATCTCCGAGCATTTTCAAAATGTGAGTAAAGCCAAGCCACGCAGCTCTGCTCTAGGGGCTGTAATTAGCTTTAGCCCCATGTTGTAGATGTGGGAAGTGAGGTGGAGGGAGGCAGGAGGATCAGAGGTGCAGCAGAGCTGGGGAGCAGTGTCCTGAGCAGCAGCCAGCAAGGCCTGCCTGGAGCAAAGCTCTGTCCATTGTCAGGTTCTTGGTGGACCTGTCCTGCAAGGCAAGCTCATCTCACCATGCTGTGCTGATATTTGAGCCAACTCCTGAGCCAGGAGCCTGAACTTTCCCTCCTGGGAGGTTCAAACGCATCTTGGCCAGGAGGGTATCCCTTAGCCACCAGCCCATGTCATCTTCCCTCAGTGTCAGAAGTGATGGGACCAGACAGTTTCATGTGGTTCCCCTTTCCAGCCTTGGATCCACATGCCAGAATCCTACGACATGAGGACGGTCCCTCAGTGACCAAGAACTGTTGGGACCTGGTAGGCTTTGGAGCCTGGTCCCCACAGCTGTGGGCTGCCACGTCCTCTTTGGCAGCTATAAACTCACCAGGTTAGCTTTTTGCCTCTGGCTGCATGTTGCAGAACCTCTTTCCCCTCTTAACCCCTTTGGTTAGGGTGCTTGTTCCAATTTCCACCCTATGTTTGTTTATAGATCATTGGTTCTCCACCACGCCTAGGTCAACTGTGTACCAGCTTTGTCCTCCTGCTCCTGTATGCTCTAGGTCTCTTGGACATCTGTGTCTGGGCTGTGTTTATCTTGCTTCGAAATGGGTAGAAAACTCAAGAATTTGGGATTATGCCTTAGGAAATCAGGCATTTCATTCCAAAGTGATTTAATAGATGTCTGCCCATTCTGACTGGCTGATCCCTACTCCTTTTTTTTGTCCCTGGAGCAGCAGTGGCAGAACACACCATGTGTCCTGCAACCTGGGCTCCAACCTGGCAGCCTGCCCCATGCCCTTATCACCATCTCCTTCTGCAGGTAGTATGTGGGTCTTTGGTTCATGACCCTCGTTGGGTAGAGCTGTGGCAGCTGAAAAGGTTGCTATTCCACACTGTGACTCATGGATGTATGCGGAGGACACAGATATCTCAGGAGTGAACCCTCTTAGATTTCAGGACATGGATAAGGTGACTTGCATGGGCTCTTCCAGTCTGCACCTTCATTTAGTAGGGTCATGCCATATTAGCCAGGATCTAGGCCTAAAACTAAGATGGGTAAGTTCTAGATCTAATAGAAAAGAAAAGAAAAGAAAAGAAAAGAAAAGAAAAGAAAAGAAAAGAAAAGGAAAGAAAAGAAAAGAAAAGAAAAGAAAAGAAAAGAAAAGAAAAGAAAAGAAAAGAAAAGAAAAGAAAAGAAAAGAAAAGAAAAGAAAAGAAAAGAAAAGAAAAGAAAAGAAAAGAAAAGAAAAGAAAAAAGAAACAAAACCTTAATAGTCTATTATTTCTATTCTATTCTGTTCTGTTCCATTCTCATGCACCATGGATGTGTGTTCCCAGCAAGCTTCCCAGTTTAGGCCCTAAGTGCTAGCACAGAGATCCTGGCTGTAATGCTGAAATTAGTTGAGCCAAGCAGATTGTCAGAGCTTCAACCCAACACAAGGATTCAATCACCTAAGTATGTTTCAGACCCCAATTGACCTGGTACTTCTCTCTTTTATTATCCGTGCACAATCTCTCCTGCTGTGCCAAGATTTCTGTGTTCTTCATTTCTCTTCTGTCTCTGATGCCACAAAGTCAAGTGAATGTCTTCAAGGAAATCTCAGTAATAAAACCTATTTCCTCCTCCCTGCTGCAAAGAGAAAGCAGAGTAATAGTTTCCTTATCCATCAGGGACCGGTTAATGCCTCTCTCCTCATCATCACCAAATGCAACTAATAAAGGAGTAAAGGAGATTTGGCAGTTTAATGCAGCAGCTAATTTTGTGCCTGCTGCCCTGCCAGGAACTATTTTCACTTTTGGGTGATGCCAGAATAGCAGACCTGATTAATTAGCCTTCTCATGAGCATGGAAGAACTCAGCTAGATGCCTGCAGCCCCCAGACATCCCAGGCATTGGCCAACCTTGTTAGTAGCTGGTGTTCCCAGTATCTCAAGGGTTCATCGGTCTGTCTGTCTGGGTAAGGCAAAAAGATGATGGTGCAGAGCTTTCCCTCAGGAGAGAGCAGGTCTATTATACAGATCAGGTCTAGCTCTGTCATTGAGAGAACTGGCTAGAGAAAGCTCCTAGCATGTAGGTGCTGGCCAGGCACCACCGACATGGTGGCTCACAGTGGGTCACTATAGAGCTTAGCTCTGTGTTTGAGGGAGGCAGTGCATGGACTTTTAAGTGCCTCTGCAGATTCAGCTTTGGAGAGGTCAGCACTGCAGCTGCTGCACGCAGGCATGCATCTACAGAAGATGACTCTCAGGGATAGTTAATATGTTTGTGCAATGAGCAGAAATGCGAAACAAGAAAACACCAGCCTCAATGGGAGAATCTCTCAGCAGAGACATTCAGACTCATTCATTGACTGCAAACAGTCAAATACACGGGAGACACTAGCCACACGTGAGGGCAGCCCCCCCTGAGCAGCACATGCCCACAGGACCACAACAAGCAGAGCCCCCGTGCCAGCTCAGTAGTGCTCTCCATGGGTCATTAACTCCTCCCGAGCTCTCCTTGCCCTGCCTTTGTCTTCCACAAGGTGTTTCAGAACAGCTTAAGCCCATGGACAGATTAATTACACTCAGGGACAGGAACAGACAGTTTCTGTAGGGCCTGGTCATCTTCTTTTCCATGTAATTTCTCAGAGGTTTTATGGTAATGCCTGTAAGAGTTTGCAAGACCAGGAACTTGGTGAGTATGTTCGTAGGCAGAGAAACTCCCTCCAGGCATATGATGTGTAGGATCTAGCAAAACAAGTCCTTTCGTCTTGGTTGGGTCCCTGTAGATGCTATGACAGTAATGATAATAGCAAAAATTTCCGTCTGGACACTTGAACAACTTCAGCTCTCTGAGCGCTGGGGAGGAGACGAGTGGCCGTGAAGAGGGCAGCAGACAGATCATTTGGTGTACTTCTCCTCTGGACCTGCCGCTCGGTTGCAGTGTGAACCTGGACAGGTACCCCAGCACAAGCATCTTCACCGGGGCTGGCTAGCTGTGCTGCTTTTGTAACAGACGCAGGAAACCAGATGCTCCAAAGAGGCCTTTCATCTCACCCCAAAGGAACAGCCCATGGTAGGCAGGTTGTGCTCTACAAGTACCTCTACGGACTGTGCAGATGGCTACCTCAGATGCGAGCACCAGCCTTGTGGCTGCTGAAGTGCAAACACAGCCCCTGTTTGGTGTTCCCTGCTTGTTCCCAGCGGCTGGGCCTGCTGGGCTGGCACTGAGTGGGTCAGAGCACTGGCCATGCCCTGGCTCGGAGCCGGTCTGTGCCTGTGCTGCTCCTGTATGGCCAGGGTTAAAACATGACGGAAAGTCAGGGGAGGATTTGGAAAATATGGATCTCCATCTCTTCTCTTTGCTGACCCTACAGCAGAAGGTGGCTAACTGTTTCTTGTGATCTAGGGAGGATGGATGGGTTAATTAATGTCACAGAGCCCTCCAGATGGAGGCCACTACAAGTGCACGGTGGTGTTATTGTAATGAATGTTGCTTTACTAGCCTTACACAGTGTCATTGCTCTATTAGAGATGTTGCTGTGGGGAGCAGTGCCTGCACCATATCGTCTAGCAGCAGAGGGGAAGACCCCTTTGATCCCATCTCCCCAAATCAGCTTTCCTGTGAGCTGCACTCAGGGACAGCTGCGCTCACCAGGCTCACTCTGACAGACCTGATTTTCACTTTGCTGTTGATCGCAGCATGTCCCGCTTACCCGGAGTGAGGTGCCAGGGCTTGCTGTCCATCCTGCTCTGCCTTTGCCTCTCAGACTCCTCTGTGTCATTCGGACTGGGGATCCAACCTTGTCTGTGTACCTCTTCAACTCTGAATTGGAGGAATTTCTGCCCCAACAAGTGGAAATCACCCCCATCCTGAAGGCAGCATGGGATCCTCAGGCTATTCTTGCTTCCTTGGTCTTTCCTAGCATCACTTCTGTCAGCCCTGTGTGTCAAGTTGAATTTCTCCACTCAGGCACTTATTCAGGGAGACATGGTCTTAACTCCATCCTGATACACCAGAAAGCTTGAATGCATCCTTAGCAAGAAGCAAGGGTTTATACCCTATTGCAGGTAGGTTGGGTTTAAGCCAGTCTGTAAAGCGACCAGGTCGGAGGGAAATGTGGTGTCTCTTGCTCAGAGACTCAGGACAGCTGGTGACAGCTGAAACTTGCCGTTTCAACGTGCCAGACCTAAATTGCCACGCAGAGAGGGGAGACCTTGATTCAGCAAAGGAGTTAAGATGTTTCAACTAGTACAAAGTAGCCAGTACAAAACTGGACTAAAAACAAGAGAAGGGTGCATCTATGAGGCGGTGCAGCCTGGTGATGCCTTCAGACACAGCATGCCACGATGTAACGCAGAGATAAGGGAGAACAAGCACGCAGCCAGAAAATGGAAACAGGATCAGTTTTGCATTTTTGTGGAGTGAAACACTTTTCCATGTAAAGCATATCGTGCAGGTGTTTCCATCACACTGCATCCAGCTTCACGGTGAGGGGCAGGAAATTACTTTTCTCCCACAATCCAGCTTTGATATGGCTACTCCAGTCGGTACAAGATCTTTGCTTAGCAGATGCAATGGCAAAGCAGTTAGGAAGGGTGACCTTAGCCTTTCCCGGGCATGGTGGTGCCTGTGCACGGTGAGAGCTAGATAAGGCTATAGCATCCCCCTGATCTTGCAGAGCAGCCCTCCTGCCATGGAGAGCAGCACGCCCAGGTCTGTCTGTGCAGGGGTGTCTGGGTTGCCCAGCATGCTGCGAAGGTGCTGTTAGCACACGGTGCAGATGGACCTGCGGGGGCAATGCACCGGCTGCCTGCTTTACAGTGTGTGGCAGAGATTGACAAACCAATTCACCTTGATTTATCTTGCTCTCCCAGATGATATCTTGAAATGTCTCAATCCCATTGCTCCAGCCCAACCTGCCAGATAAAAGACAGCTTGTGTATCGCTGGGACAGGGCTTAGGCAGCGAGCGAGTCCAGCTGGCAGGAAGCGCATTGCCTGGCTGCAAGGGGACAGATCTTTCTGCTGCGGCAGTCACGAGATCAAGAAATGCTTTTTCTTCAGAAAAACTTGTTGATTTTAAAAATAAAGCAGCCGTGGCCTATGCTCCTAGGAATGTCTGGGATGAGGAAAATGGAAAGACATTTTTCTGTTCCTAGTGCAATTTGCACTGCAAAACCTAAACAGTGCTTGTCCTTCTGGACCTCCGCAGCTCCATGCTTCTGTGGCATTTATTAACACAGTGTTTTGGTGGGTGACCTTCCTCCAGATCACTAACATGGCTGAAGTGATGCGGTGATAGTGCCAAATTCCTGGAATCCGACAGCTTCCCCCTTCCTACCCAGAGCAGCCAACTGGATCTGGGCAGTACTCCACTCATGGAGCAAACAGCCTGATCTGAAGGTATCTTTGGATCAAACCAAGGCGCAAACCTGTAAAAACTTGTGCACCTGCTCAGCTCTGAGAGCATGAGTAATTGCAGAGACTGAATGTATTACTTCTATCATTTATTTGTATGCACTATTTCTATGGCTCTCTTCCTCTATTAGCCCAGTGTCTTGTAAACATTAATGAAAGGTTCTCAGGTCCCAAGGACACTGCTTCATTGTTTGGTTTGCAGGTCAGAGGGAACGATTACGGCAATAGGAAAAAACGGGGAATTGGATTTAAAAATGTCTGGTTTTATTAAAGTTTTTCTCCCTAGCTTCTGGAGCATAAGAAATTCAGGCTACCCTAATGGTGTTTTTTTGAGCCATTTCAGAAAATAGGAACCATTTTGCAAGCTGCTTTGTTTTAATCCTGCTCTGAAAGATTCATGAAAGCCATCAGAGATGTCTCCAAACCTTGCTGCCACTAAAGAGTTAATGCACATGGCTATAAAACAGGTAATTTTGGATGAAAAAACGTTTCCTCTTGCTTAGCTTACCTCTGAGAAAAATGTTGCTCCTAACCTTGGCTACCTGATTTTATTAACCACTGTCATTTTCACTGGGACCTCAGAAAGACAGGAGTGGCTGAGGTCCACCCAGGCTGGGCTGAGTGACCTCCTGCCCTTGTCCTGTGGGACCGTGCTTGTTGCCTCCAGCCCTGGGTGCAGCTGCAGGGAAGTGACTGCTGTGTCCTCCATCAGGGAAATTAATTTCATCAGGGAGCAAAGCCCCAAAGTGTCAGTTTTTCTGCAGCCATGCAGCTGAGGCAGGGACCTCATGTTGGGTACTTGGGAGTGATATTTTTGTCTCTGGATCCATGACCTGTTTGCTATGGGGTTGGGAGAGGTTGTCTCAATGTGGGATCAAGATTTGGGGTGGGTTCCATGGCCTTGAGACTGGGGACTGGCCTTGTGTCCTCTGCCATCACGGGAAGGAGAGTGGCTCACACAAACTCAGCCAGGAGCCAGAGGACCTCTGCATGCCGCTTGATCACTCTCTGTGTGGTACCACATTGGGGAGAAACCTTTCCAAAACGTTAAAAGGACAGAGCTGCCTGAATACAATATGCAAAGCCTGGTCTAGAGATGTATCCTCAGCAGTGAGATGTTGGGTGCAACCGTCCAGCTGAATTAATTCACAGGTTGACATAGGGCTGGGAGATAACCTTGATTCCCAGGCTCAGAGCTGGGGATGGGTGAAATTCTCTCACCTGAAACTTCCCTCGTGTGAAAAATGCAAATTTGGTGACAAATAGTTTTGAGCATTAGTGCTGGTTGCACTAAATTGCTTGTCCTGAGAAAAAAAATTCCAAGAAAGTACATTTGCAATGTTTATTTCAGTTTGAAATTCCCCTCCATTTTACTTGTAAATTGCTCCAAATCAAAGTGCAGCATTTTCTCCTCACCTTCCACATTTGCTGTAATTTAAATAAATAATCCTAGTTGCAATCTGAACTAATTCCCTCCTTCCTGACTTTTCAGAACTACTCATGAAACAAAACAACTCCAAATTCATTTTTTCAGACAGCTCTCCTCAGAACTATTAGACACATTAACATCCACCACATAAATGAAACCACAGGCTATCAATGTTTTGAGACAGCTTATTTCCCACCAGAAATTTGCATAGCATCACCTTTGTAGCATTCTGAATTACTCTACCAATATTTTTTTGGGGGAAAAATGCAAGTTACTGGTACCAGATCTAGAATTAAGAGACTAAAAGTCCCCAAGCAAAATTCCAGCCATACTCTTATCCACCAGTCCCAGGTCACTCCTCCTGCCTACGTGCTAGCACTGGGCAACCTTCATTCCTTATCCCATCTCTCCTCACTGTATCTGTCCCTAAGAAAGTGAAGTCATCCCGTTCTCCTAAACCATTTCTTTCTTCTCTGGCAAAGCCATTGTGCTGAAAGATCTGGTCCAAAGAGAGGTTTAAAACGCCTTTTCAGCAACAAAGCATGACCTTTCTGAGGGTTCCAGCAGCTATCTCTGCAAAATTTCCATTTTTGCCACCCCTTAACGTTCTCATCAAACTCCCATCTAGCAAAGTGTAGTTCTCAGCAACTGGAAGCAGAAGCAATTCAGCCCTCTGGGCAGCAATACTTGTCTGCATCAAGAAAACTCTCCCGATTAGACAGAAAATGGATATTTTTTCCCCTGTAACATATACTTTTTAGTGAAATCCCCCAGCTCAATTCCCCTCCCCCCTCTGAAAAATAATAAGAGCAGAAAGAGAAAATAATGAAACCAAAAAATGCTTTTCCTGCAGAAAGCACCATTTCCTGGCGAGCTCTGCCCTCAGTGCGCTCCCACTCTCTCCCTTGGGAGATGCGAGCTGAGAAAGTGTGAGAAGGTGCAAGAAGACCGCAGCTTGCCCCAGTAGTTGCGTGTGGTTCCTGTCCACTTTCTGCCTCCTCCACCCCCAGGTGACCAACCCCCTGGAAACATAAGGTTTTGCTTTCCCCACTGTGGGGAACATGAGAAGATGAGCCATTTTGGAAGGATTGGTTTTGCACAGGTGGGTGGACATGAGGACCATGGTGGGGCTGACGCTTTTCTCTGTTCTCCAGTGAGCCGTGTCATCTTATCAGGGATGCTGATGGAAGTGGCCCAGCTCACTCCACCCAATGTCATGCTGGGACGTGCAGTGGGGCCAGCAGCTGAGGATTGTGACCCTGGGTGGGACCCCGCAGCCCCCATGCCTCCAGTGGGATGGAGGAGGCTGGCTCTACATGGCCCCCGGGCTGGCATACAGCACTCAGCACAGCAAGCTCACCCCACCACCTGCACCCATGTGGAAATCAGGCAATATCTAAGGAAAAAAGATGGAGGTGGAAAAAGGGAAATGATAAAGAAAAAGAAATACGAAGGAGATGATGATGAAATGATTGCCCTGCCTGGAAAACTGCCCTAGCAGGGCAGGGGCAATGCGAGCAGCACTAGCAAAGCACGCTGGCGCTGCCCCAGAAACAGCCTGTGGAAAGATGTGGGTCAGTTAAGATGGGCGTACTCAGGAGGCCCATGCCCAGAAATGCCAGCTGTAGGAGACATGCTAGGCAGATGCCAGGGCGCTGTCGTTACATAGCCATTGCAAAGAGGTGCTGCCAGGGCTGGAGAAGAGGAGGAGGAAGAGAGAAGGAAGGTTTGGGAAGTTTCTTTCATGTCAATGCCATAGGTCCTGGCAGCCCAGCTCAGCTCCTCTTGCCCTCAGAATTTTGAGTCTTGTCTTGCCAGCTTGTGCTGGAGCAATTTGACTGAGTGAGGAAGGTCCTGAGCAAGAGAGCCCAGACTGGGAATCCTCCCTTGCACCCTTCCTTCATCCTGCATGTGAGTTTGAGGGCTAGAGCTGCTCAGCATTTCAACAGTTAACCTCTGACCTGCCTCCCAGGGCTTCCCTCCAAGGAGCTTGGGCCTTTTTCAGTAGTGCACTCTAAAGTGTTGCCCAGGAGAGCTTGGTCCTTGCAAAGCTCATTTACAAACACTCATGACCGGTTAGTTTGCATAGTAATCCTCTGCAGAGCTTGCTCTTCTGGGAACAAAACTCTTCCTGAGAACAGGTCTCCTGAGAAGGGCCTTGAGCTGGTACCAGATAGTTATACTCAAGCAGGGACAATATTTTGCATGGAAAAGCTTCCTCTAAGAGGACTTATACTTCCTCTGTGTCCGGCAGCATCTCCCAGAGGAGGTGTGCAGACTCTGGTTTACCACATCTCCTGTGTCAGATGCTTCCAGGGAGGAGCCTCCATCCAGTCCCAGGTGCAACAGCATAGCAAATCCAGCACAAATAGCTAGAGAGGGTGTTTGGAAATGTGTCTGCCTCTCTTACAGGAGCAGAGCTGGGAGCTGGTGGTGGTTCGGGCTGGCCCTGCCAGGCACCGCTTGCTCCCTCCACAGCTGGCAAATGCTTTGGCACCTGCAGCTGCTCCCCAAGGCACAGCTAGGAGTGGAGGAGCTGTTGCCCGCTTGCAAAGCCTGGCATGGCAGAATTGTGGAACAAACCGTGTTGAAAGTGCTGCATATGAGTAACCGGGTTTTAGAGATGTGGCTAAACACACTGTGCACCCACTGTTGGGTACTACCTGTTCCTGCTTTCCCCAGGCCATTTATTTGGACTCCATAGAGATGTGCTGGATACTTAGAAACTCTCAAGTTCTGAAAGGGGAATAATGAAAACCCAGCTCTAGTCATCAGGTTCTCAAATCTAATCACTCTAAAACATGTCAGCTTTAATCCCAGCCTCCATGAATACTTTATGACATCAACTATATGTTGACATTCTGAAGTCAGGTATTTTTTAAGGGATCAGATCTTTTATAATTAAAAGGATTTTAAAATATAGAAATGTATTAACTTTTCTCCCTCTTGTTTCTGTCTCCTCCTCTTCTAAACAAGCCAATGAAGTCATAAAAAAGCAGGTGTAATGGAAAACAAGCCCAGAAATCTCCCTGCTGAGAAATGTTGTCTAACAATGGATTTTTTTTTTTATTTCAGCAGGAGGAAATGATGACATCAAAATGATATTGTAACATAGTTGGCACTAAACAAGTATAAAGTGCCCTAGATGACAGCCCATCATCTCACTTGCCTTCTGTGCTCTACGCGTAGAGAATAAACTGCTTGTCACATAGACCATAAATGTATTTCAGAGACTGAGTGAGATCCAGGAACATCAGATATTGCAGCTATCCTGGATGACTGGTTGCACCAAACTTCTCTCTCACTGTGAGGCATTTCAGGAGCATCTTGGTGGCCCCAGTGGTCCAAATGGTCAACAACAAGGTCCCAGTCATGCACAGTACACAGCCCAGGATGTAGCACCAAGCTTGAGTGAAAAATGTTCTTGGCCTCATGTTGTCATCTACACCAGGGTTTTGCCTTGGCAATCACACTACAGCTAGTCCCCTGGCCATCCTCACCATGTCTCACTTGTCTGACATCTAATAGTGTCATGCCTGTCGCTCGGGGCATCTCCATCTGACTCTCAGCTACAGCTATGCACCAGAATCCCACTCCTAAGCTGTATCTTAAGCTCTGTAACTTGCTTTCCAGAGCCAAGCCTTGGGCAGAACAGTCATTGTCCTTTGCATCCAGGGCCCATGGCCTTGGGAGAGATTTTGCGAGGCTGTACCACCCCCATTGGCCATGGGGAGCAAGAGGGGAAAGAGGAGCAAGACTCGGACTCTGGAAAAGGTTTGGCCAAACATCTCTGCACTTCCCAGAGTCCTCATATGTTGCTGGTACCTTGGCTCCCAGAGCACAAAACAGTTGTCTCTGACCACCTCCGTGTGCCAGCTGCCGACAGTGGCCACACCAACATCAACAGCAGCATCCTGCCGCTCAGGTGCTGTATTTTGCTCCACCATGTGCACTTTACCTAGCCATTCTCTGAGCTTTGCTGTAGGTATAAACACTTCCTGCCAGGAAGCCCATTCAGCATGGCCGACTATTTGTCTGGCTCCCTCAGGGCTCCCAGTGAGACCAGTGAAAGCCATTTCAGCTGGAGGTGGGAATGCAGCAATGACAGGGTCCGGCAGCAGCAGCATGGGGAGAACATTTGCCAGTGGGGGAGGCCAGCTGAGGAATTCTTCTTGCATCATGATTGGAAGCTGCTTGAAATACCTAGGTGGTTTGAGGTTACTTCTCTCCATCGCTCTGACCCTGACCCTCACCTCTTTCCTTCCCACGTCAGAGCTCACCCAGTCCTTGCCAATCTCATGTTCATCTTTTCACCACTGGGCCCCAGCTCCCGCTTGCTGTTCTGCAGGTCTTCCTTGCTGGGTCACCACTTGGTTCCTCTGTTTTGCATGGCGAGGACACAGGCTAGCCACACTTTCCTCCTTCCCTCCTGCCCTTAGCAGGTGGGAGAGAACCAGTTGAGAAGGAACTGGGTGGTGCCCTCTTCAGCCTAGCAGAGGCAGCTGACCTCCTGCAATGTCCCTCCTTTAGGATGGGACAGAGGAGTCATCCTTGCTATATTTTGCCAGTTCCCAGGTGTGGTCGGTTGACCCTGGCTGGATGCCAAGTGCCCACCAAAGCTGCTCTATCACTCCCCTTCCTCAGCTGAACTGGGAAGAGAAAGCATAAAAAAAGCTCGTGGTTCAAGATAAGGACAGGGAGAGATCACTCACCAATTACCATCACGGGCAAAACACACTTGACTTGGGGAAGTTAGTTTAATTTAATACCAATGAAAATCGGAGCAGGATAATGAGAAAATTAAAACTAAATCTTAAAACACCTCTCCGCTGCCACCTCCCGCCGCTTCTTCCCGGGCTTAACTTTACTCCTAAATTCTCTACCTCCTCCCTCCAGGCAGCACAGGGGGACAGGGAATGGAGGTTGCAGTTGGTTCATCACATGTTTTCTCTGATGCTCCTTCCTCCTCAGTGGGAGGACTCCTCACACTCTTCCCCTGCTCTGATGTGTGTCCCTTCCATGGGATGCAGTCCTTCAGGAACAGACTAATCCAGTGTGTGTCCCTCACAGGGTCACAAATCCTGCCAGCAAACCTTCTCCAGCATGGGCTCTTCTCTG
Source organism: Leptosomus discolor (assembly GCF_034619465.1). NCBI lineage: Eukaryota > Metazoa > Chordata > Aves > Leptosomiformes > Leptosomidae > Leptosomus > Leptosomus discolor. The sequence goes on along the minus strand of NC_141397.1, from coordinate 54,104,873 downwards.
TCCATGGATCCACAGGTCCTGCCACGAGCTTGCCCCAGTGTGGGCTTCCCATGGGGTCACAGCCTCATTTGGGTATCCACCTGCTCTGGCATGGGGTCCTTCACGGGCTGCAGATGGATATCTGCTTCACTGTTAACCTCCATGGGCTGCAGTGGGACAGCCTGCCTCACCGTGGTCTTCACCACAGGCTGTGAGGGAATGTCTGCTGCAGTGCCTGGAGCACCTCCTCCCCCTCACTATTCACTGACCTTGGCATCTGAAGAGTTGTTGCTCTCACATATTCTCACTCCTCTCTCTGGCTGCAGTTTTTATTGTGCAGGTTTTTTCCCCCCTTCTTAAGCACGTTGTCACAGAGCTGCTACCACCGTCACTGATGGGCTTGGCCTTGGCCAGTGGTGGGTCTGTCTTGGAGCCAGCCAGCATTGGCTCTATTGGACACAGGGGAAGCTTCTAGCAGCTTCTCGCAGAAGCCACCCCGCAAACCCAATACACTAGGATAATGTACAGCGTGACAAAGAGGAAAGAAACCCAACCACTAATTTGCAGACTCCAGGACCTTCAGAAGTGACTCAATTTGGTCTTCGTGTTCAAGTGGGGAATGATTGAGCAAGAACTTGATTTTATCAGAAGGAGGTTGTCCGTTCTCTATTCCAGCAGGGATTTCTTTGGTTATTATCTATTCACGCATTTAATTTCTTTAGAAACAGCATCTGCCCAAAAGCTCTGGGCAGTCTGCCATTCCTCTGATGTACAAAGTGTACTTGTTATTGAACCTGGGAATGCATTAGCTACTGATCAGGCTTTGGTCTTGCAAAGCTTTTTCCATATGCTTAATGCTGTACCTATAGGAGATGTTCAGAGGAACAAAGCTAAGTTTGCCGTTTCTTTTTGTGTTGCTGGAGTTATGGTCAGTTACGTTCTGAATGCTATTAGATGCTGTATTACTTTTGGCCTTCCCTGAAAGACAAAATATCCCACCCCACCTGGACACATGGAATGCAATGATCCTTTCCTACTGGTGAAAGGATGTCAAGTAACTAGTATTTTTAGCAGATGTTTGCTATTTCATTCTCTAGAAAGATCTCGAGTAGAGCAGTCCTTAGTTGAAGTCATATGGTCTTGTTGTCACTCTGAGGAGGACTGGATGAGTCCACAAAGTGTCCCAGACTTGCATCTGGGGACTGATTTAAAACAAGCACCCGCCTCTGACTGTGCACAGATTACAGGTCAGTAGAGCAACTCAAGCACTTCAGGCAGCTCCAGTGAACTGACATACAACCTCTTCCTACCGTTTTCTGCACAAAACCAAACATCCCCCTTTGCACAAGGGTTTCTGACAGCAAAAGTACCCAGAAGAAGGAGAATCCCAGAAGACTCTAAATCTAGAAAAGGACAAGTTCCTTGGAAATTATGCACAGATACCTCTGGAAAAATATCCAGCTGTAGTAACTACCAATAAAGCCTATTTTATACCTTTGCGACCAACTGAACTTATGCAATCACTCTGTTTCTTACATAACGCTGGCAAAATGCCACCCCCTCCCTGTTCTGGAAGAACCAAACTGACGTGTTAGAAGAACGTGATTGGAAAGGCTGGCCTGGGCCATTACTTTGCTGGAGCACTTAAAGGACATGTGGAATATACTCAAGATGCCATGAAATAATAGCCCATGTCAAACAAGTTCTAGGTCTCCTAATGCGCCTTGATTTGGCCACTGAACACACCTGTTCCTAAACTGGGGTGACACGTCGCTCCTTCTTTGGGAGCACATGGGTGGACCCAGACGTGGTCTCCTCTGCCCCACCCAGCTCAAGGGGGTGGGTGAATCCAAGAAGGCACCATGGCAGGAATTAAACACGTGGGGAAACCCGTGCTGTTCCCATCCTCCACCACCCTCACCAGTAGCTCATTTGCAGTCAGTCCCTGCTGGGACTGCACAGGCCAGTTCCCTGGGTAGTGCCAGTTTCCCCTCCTTAGTAGAAAGAAACTTCTCACTCCTGGTTAATAATGGGTCAGATTTGGGCCCTTCATCCCACTGTTGCAGGCACCCTGCTCCAAGCCACTGCTGCTGAGGATGTTCTCTCTTAGCTCATGTGGTTGAGTGGAAACCTGGTGGGAAGGGATAGCAGAGCTGCTGGTGATGTTTGGGTTTGACGGGTGATGGGAATTCCTTTCCTGTGGGCAATGTTCCTTCTAGCCTTGCTGTGGAAGCATAAAGGAATAGTGTAACTCAAGAAAAAAGTGAGAAAGCGCAAAAGCTGCTAAGAACCTTCAATGCATTGTGTAGGCATTAAGAAAACCATCCCTAAACCAGCTTCTGTGGGCTCCAGAAGGGAAGAGGAGGCATGAGACCATGCAACTGGGACCTGCATCCTCTCTGTCTGCACGGCAGCTCTTTGCCTTGTGATCGCTTGGGTCCAGCGCCGGCCGCAGGAAGGGCTGTGCAAGGTCCGTGGAGGGGTGGGCAGCACCGAGGGGTGCTGGGCCCTGATGCTTCTTGCACTGCTGGGGAGTGGAGTGTGCCAGGGCTGCTGGGTGCAGGAGCCAGGGGTGCAGATTCAGCCTGCGCCGGAGCGAGTGCTTCGGCGTAAACACCGGGGTGGGGAAGGCGTCTGGGCTGGGGCAGGCTCAGACCTGCGCAGCGCTGGCAGCCTGGCTCTCTCTGTGGGGTTTCTGATTTCAGGAGCAAAGGCGTTCCGAGAAAGCGCCCGCGCTGGGCAAGCTGAGCCATCACCAGACATCGCTTAGATTGTGGTCTTTTTCAGCCCCTTTCTCTGCCTCTCTACAGCAGCTCTTCTGTTGTACAGATGGAGTTATAGGCATAGGCTTTTAATAGAATGAATAGTTTGTGTAAAAAAAAAATTACTGTGTGGTTATTGCCCTCTTAAATCTGCTCATAAAGGGCTACAACAGGCGAGGGAGGAAATTACTGCCGACCTGCAGCTGGACAGCTTCTGTGAGGGCTCCATCCAAGCTCAGCGTTTCACACTTAGCTTTTCAAGATGTCATGTCATGAAATTTTACAAGCTCAGTGGGAGCAGGTGAGGTCAGCGACTTGATGGGAGAGGAGTGAGGCGACGCTGGGAGCGGGTGCACTAGTTCGGTAGGCGGTGCTCTTGCCTGCACCCGCCATGCCGTGCCAGGGGAGCCACGCTCTGGAGCAGGGCTCTGATCACTTCAGTAGCTGCGGATCTCGTGTTGTTGGTTTTCAGGAGCACTCAAGTGGCAGTCCCAGCAGCCAGGCCAAACTACTAGTGGGTTGGAGACAGAAGGCCACCGAACAGGTTTGAAGAGATGAGGAAACATTTAGGTCATTTTTATCCAGAACTCGTCTGCTATCTCTAAATCTTGCCAAGTGGGCACGACACCAGGAACAGGAGGTAAAGTGCAAGGAAAAACAATGCCAGGCTTTTTTTTCTTTTTTTTTTTTAACCTCCTTCTCTTCTCCCATCGGTTTCAGTGAGTACACCAAATGCAACACATCTGAATGCATGTGGCATGATGGTGATGCAGGCAGTTTTAGGGGAAGGAAGCCAAACTGGCAACTCAACTAGTTTGGTGGAAACCAAACTCCACTGTTTGGAAATCAGCTTGTCTGCACAGAGTGAACGGGTCGTCTCCACCAGCTCCCCATGTGAGGTCTGCCCAGCCACACAATGGGGAAGACCACAGGGATGTGGGAAAGGTCTGAGCTGGTCTTCACAGGGTAGAGCAAGTGCTGAACACAGGATTTGAAGGGAAAGAGGTTCGATTAAACTCATAGATTCTCCAAAAGACCATGTTTTTGAGGACAAAGTGGGGTTATTTATTTTTACCCCTTTTCCTTTCTTCTCCTGGCTCTGGCGCAATGTGGGTTGTACACACAGTGTAGGATGTGAGCACATACTGTACATCTGAGGTGAGATGAAACACAAATATGCCTTTTCATAATAGCATTTACACCTGGAAGAGAAGACCGGTTTATTACCTTGGTAAACAAAAGTTAGAATTCAAGCAAAGTACAAACTTTGCCCCAGGCTATTCTGACAGCGCACCTTGTGTTTGTGAAGTGAACTCAGCTGCTAATGTGCAGTGTGAAGCAACGGGGCCATTTCCAACCCTCCCCCATCCCCTCATCCAAGGCCCAAAGCTTAAAAGTTCATTATTTTTGTTTGGAGGGGGTGCTTTTAAGTGCTGATATGTACGCCGGCCATGCCATCGAGATGGCCACTGTTGGTGGGGAGGGCTGTGTGTGGCATACCTCTGCTGTGCATCAGGTTTTCTCTCTTTCTGGAGAGGATAGGGATTACAAGGTGTGTAGATTTAGCAATATAAGCTGTGCAGAACTGAGACTTGTGCTGCAGGGATACGCTAATGGGGGAGAAATACCTAGAGTGCTTCTTTGCACATGGCAGCAATGCCAAGGACCAGCATGGTACCTGGGAGGACTGGAGGACCATTGACCTGGCTGCAGCCCTTAGGGTGGCTCTCAGACCTCCAACACTCCAGTGTTACAAGACCTGGACAAGGTTCTGAACCTTGAAAACTGTCTTCTTATGTGGAGGACACATAGGCCTAAATCCAAAATCCTCCTGGGAACTAAATTTCACTCTGCAGCAATGAGATTAGCTCCCGTATTGCACAAAAGAGCAAGCTCTGCCCTGTGCCCCAGCTTGGTTTGTTGCAGCCCACACAATCTGCCAGCTGGGCAGGGAGGAAGAGGATCCAGATAGATCTGAGAGGAGCTGGAGCAGCAGAATATGTCTGGCACCATGCTCCTAATCCATCAATCCTCAGCCATTTTTCTCCATGCCAGAAGACGGTTCCTGGACGAGGCATAAAGCTGGCTCTGGACTGTCCTGTTCTGCATCCTCGTTAGGCAGCACCATGTGCTAAGGACAGAGAATCACCAGCTTTGTCTGAATAAAAGGATGAGCCTATTGGGGTAAAATTTACACAAATTTCTAGCTCAAATATTTGACTGAGCAAAATCCCCCAATTTTTTTTGCAAGTTTGAGAAGTCCACATAATTTCACTCTGTTTTCATTGGTGCCTTTATTTCATTCTGGTACCAAAAAGGTAAGCAATTGTAGCCAAAAAGTGCCAGAGAGGCTTTTAGCTTCAGGATCGGCAGCTCATAGGAAAGACTGGATTTCTGGTGAGACTGTTCTCTTGAAAAGTTTCTGAAGAATCCCCATTCCTGAGTGTTATTTCCAAAAATTTAAATTGCCCTCATTGGGCTTTCATGGACCCAGTGTGCCCAGGGTTGGAGTGAGGATGGAGACATGCCAAGACAGTGGAGCTCTGCCTGCTGCCTGGCAGATGATGGTGTCCCCCTGCAGTGGCATCTGCTGACCCAGCTTTGGAGGTCATTAGCAAGACGCTGCGTATCTCACCAGCCCAAAATACATGTATTTTGCTGCAGGTCACTGCCTGCTTTTTCTGTTGACTTAAACACTTTCATCACTCTGTACAGGAGCCATACTGACAAGGGGAGCTGAGCCTTTGAAAAACCTTGCCCTTTCCTAGACCACAGCATTTTTGCTTGTTGTTTTATTCAGTTCTGTTGACCCCAGAAACCTCCAGGGTTACTTTAAGGAAACAAAACATGTCTGTTGGCTAGATGCAACTGAGCTAGGAAGCACACCAGCTATTTATTCTCAGAGCCCCATGTCTCCGGCAGCGAGAACTTATTCCTTACACTTGTGCAAGCCCAGCTACCAGACCATGGCAGGCACATTGCAACTTATCTGTGCTGCAATCTCTTCGGACTGCTGGAAGGGGACCTTCTTGTGTTATGCTTTCAAGGGAAGAAAACCAGGACCTTGGATGGTAAAAAAATTACTTCTACAACCACATTTTTTCTGAGTCACTGACTGCTCTTTGTTTGCATGAGGTGGAACATCACCCTCCTGAAAGCAGTCACTGACACAAAGCAGCAGACCTATAAGCAGACCTTAGAAAACAACAGTGAATTAATTTAACATATGAAATCCAGCAGAAACTCTCAGTGGAGGCAAAGCATCTGCAGAGATATGTTAGCAAGTGCCCTCCACGTAGTTGAGGGATCCCTGGATGAAGTACCTTAAATCAAGGAAGTGGTGGAGGAGATGACAGAGAAGAAATGCTCACTCAGCTGCCTGATCATAACTTCTGTTGACCCGCTCACTTTGCTGGATTACAACATAAAGTCATGAGGGTTAAATTTAATCTGAATATAGAAACTCCATTAATACAAGTGTGATTTCAATTTGTTGATTGATGGCTTTGGCTATGTTTATTGCAAGGTCTTAAAAATCCTTGGAAGACGAGTACTTGCAGAAATTAAATGCATTTCTGCACAGGATTTGTTTAGCCACATCAAACATGCTTAAGTATACACTGTATAACTGTGGGACTCAGTTCTGATCAGAGATACAAGATTCCCCAGTGCTGCTTCTGCAGCAGTATGACATAACTTCACTTGGATGTTCTTGTCCCTTTGCTTGAGTGATTAGAAACAAGACAAGGCAAAGCAATGAACATAGCCCAGGGAAAAATTCTGCCTGGCTCACGAGAGATCACAAATGTACCTAATTGATCAGTTCCATCTCTAACTTCTTTAGATTCTGTCACAATTCTCTCAGGCATTTTGTAAAATATGTATGACTGTACACATGGATTTGCAATGGGTCCAGAGATGAACAGAGCTGTATCTAAACCTGTTTGAGAATGGCTGTGTGAACTGTGGGTTCTGGTCAGTGTTATAGGGAGAGGGCTTGCTACATAGCCAATTTACGTGTATTTAAGCTAGATCAGAATAAGTCTTGTCAGTTACAAATGTCTGCTCCACCTCTTTGCATGTGATACCCACCATGGCCGTGATATTCACAGCTGTTTCCCAGGGATCTGGATCTGTTCTGGAAGAACGCCCGTTTTCTCAGTCCTTGTCTTTTACCTAAGTTTGTTTCTACAGCATCCCTTCAGAAAGTCTCTAACTGGAGACAGGGCAGTGACTGGAAGACAATGTTGACTTTGTACACTGTGAGACATCACTGTAGTGACACAGCTACACCTGGGCTCCAGGCAAGATGGGGCATATTCTACTGGTTGTATTGGCATTTGCAGCACTTGCACCAGTGCTTTGCTTTGCCACCAGCCACCTGCATGTGGTGATGAGAACAGCTCCATTCACTTGAATAAACACACCACGCTTGTGCAACACTACTAAACAGCTGCCTTGTGCGTGGCAAAAGTGTGACATGGATCATGGTGCAAAGCAGCTTTGTCCAGTGTTCATTGTGATGGACCTCTTTTGACATTGCTCCTCCCTGATACCAGTCAAAAAAGAAAAGCTATCCAGGCAGCCCAGAGATTGAATAGTGAGCCCCATGGGGGATGTATCCTTGTTATGAGCAAAGATGTGCCTGGGAACAACTGTCTAGTGCATCAGGCTTCCTCTCCTTTTGGCTGGCATGAGCTTAGCTGCAGCCCAAAATTGCAGCTGAGCCATGTGAGAGGCATCCTCTGCTTAGCAAGGGCTGACCACGGGTTGTCCATCTGTGGACAGAGCTGTAACATGCTCTGGTATGCCTATATCCCCCCCACCTCCATGAACAAGAGTTTGGTTAACATTACAGCCCCAAATAAGTTCAAGCTCTGAAAGTACCGCAGAGACCTCCCAGACTCAAGTGGAGCCAGCACCCTGCTTGGGTGTGAGGATTTATGATGTGAACGGTCCAGGGAGCAGAGTCTGAGATTGCTCAATGGACAAGGCACGCACAACTTGGGAGGCCTTCTGGGGCAGAGCTCAGGAAGGGACAGGGATCTGGGGTTTGCACCTGCAATTGCACCTGCGAACCCTCCGACACAGAGGTGTGAGCTTGCAGAGCTGGACTATGGACATGGACTGAAATGGGGTTTCTTTCCCCACACACAGATGCCACTTTCAGGTGTGTCCGCTGCGAGTGACTGAGACTCCCAGGGCGACCCCACGTGCATGCATCCCCTCTGTGAGCTGGAGGAGAATGGGGCAGCTCTCAGCACTGGGAGGTGAGAGGAAGGATCACAGTTCAAAAATCTTTTAACACTTCATAGTTATTTTCTTCATGCTGTACTGTCTGCCCCCTAGCATTAATACAATTGTCACATTACTTCCGTAGTAAACCTATTGTATAGATTATAGCTTTCTATTTGTAACTTATTAAATGTATCGATAATCCACTTTGTCCTAAAGCATAAGACGTTCCCAGCAAATGCTTGACTGCCTAAGCTAATGTAAAATCTTGAATAACTGTTCAGTTTGCAAGTCACGAAGTATTTCTTAAATACTTAGACAACAATAATAAACTTTGTGCTTTCATTTCTTCTCTTATTGAAGATCTTAAAGTGTGTTACAGAAGGTACTCGTTAAGGTTTCAAAACAAAAGGGAGTTGGGCATTGCTTTGATGAAAGCAGTATTTGTTAGGAAAACACTGAAAAGTTTCAGATTTGGAAATGGTTTGAAACCTTCCCCAGATTTCTTTGTAGGATCTGCTTCCTTATGGAGGTTGTCTCTCTCCAAAACACTACTGTCCCCTTCCTACAGAGCCCCATTAGGATTCTGAGGGATGTCCAGGGTCCTGGCCACCACAGTGTTGACACAGCAGGCCTCCTGGCTGTGACTGTTCCTATGGGACGTGGATCAGCTCTGTCCCACTCTATGCTGGGGTTTGGCTGGGTTCATCAGCCCTGCAGAATGCCTCCCGTCACTTGTGCTCAGTGTTGGGGTCCATACCAGGAGCAAGAGCAGATGGACTTCAGACAGGCAGAAGGATGTTGCAAGGGCAAACAGGGGAGACTCGTTCTCATTTGCTAAGGCTCAGCTGCAAGCCATGGGCTTACGCTCTAGTGGGGGGCTAATTCAGAGGTGAGAGAGCAGCCAGGTGAGAGGTGCCTTGCAAGTGGTTGCTGGAGAGTGATAACAAACACATTGTCAGGAGATATCCAAAGAAATGTTAGACAGTGTCTTCTCCAAAGGGCTCAGGTAAGGTCCTTCCCAAGTCAGCTCTGGGATGCTCTGGTTGGGTGACTCAGGCCTCTTGCTGCCCAGCTTTGCATGCAGGAACACTGCTCATCCAGTGTTATTTATGGCGAACGGCTGAGCGCCCAACCATCTGGAGCCCAGCCCCACTAATCACGTCCTCTGCCAAAATAAATTAAACCTAATTGGTTGGAAAAGGAGGAAGGGGAGAAGCAACAACAGCAAAATCAACAACAACAAATACCCCAACTCACCCCAACCCAATACTCAAAACAAACAATTAAGTGTAATTTAAAGTCAAATTGCACCAACTGTCTGACTGAGGCTTGTCCAAATTTGGCCTTATCAGCATTCAGCACCACTGCCCTGGGATGGACGAGGAAACATGAAACACTACTGAAGGGTAAACTGGGGAGAGAGGACTCATGTTCTTGTTCGCTCCAAGGCTCTTTATGCTCTTCTGGAAGACAGAAAAAAAAAAAAAATCTAACTGATAAACATGTCCATTGATTATCCTTGCTTAATCTGACTAGAAAATGTCTCTCTGTCATTTCTATTCTTTGCCGGCATTGTAGGAGCTCACCCTTCCTGGCTTTGGGATTGGCATGGTGCTTGAGGCTGCAGGTTGGCTCCAGGTTTTGCTGCAGCTCTCTGTGAAAAAGCTACTCTGCAGCCCTCCTCCTGGCCCATCCCTTCTTCCATGGAAGATCTCAGGACTGTCCCTTAGAGTCCACCTTGGTACCAGGACATCCACAGGTGCTTCCCCGCCTTGGGCTGATACCAAGGGAGGAGAGCAGCTGGTGTGCCTGCACCTTGGGTACATCTCTGCCTTGGAGGTCTCCTGCTGCCTCCTGCTCTGGTGGGTTCTCACACCACCTCATCACCACAGGATCTGATCTTCCTCCAGCGTTAGGCATGGTGACATGGTTCACATCTGCTGCTTGTTTGTTCTCTGGCCCTCTCCCCAGGGAAGGATCGTGTGCAGTGGACTGTTCTGTTTTGTTTTGTTTTCTCTGTGTGTGTGTATACATATTTTTATACATGCATATATGGAAACACAGATACAGATACAGGCATGGATTTCCCAGCTTTTGTCTTCCCACCCACTCACAGATTAATACTTCTAGACACACAGCTCACTCCCCAGAAATAAGAGTGAGGCTGTTTGACTACACAGCCCCCCATCCTCAGTGTATCCTGGTCCCAGATCTGTGTTTTAAAGAATGCAAGCATGGAAAAATACACCAATGATGTGTCTTACACCTACCAGGTGGGGGACTTGGTCTGGTATAACACATTGGAACAGTTTTCCTTCCTAGGCAGGCTGTGGTTTCCAAAATGCTGTGGTTTCCCCTCAAAAATCTTTCAATCAGAGGACTTCCTCTTAGCCATAAAGGACATGGTGCCATTGGGCCAAAGAAGAAGTGTTAACATCTGGGATCCCTCTCCCAGACATGGTGTGTTTTCTGAAGCAGAATTTTTTATTTCCCATTTCAAGGATGTGGCTCAGATGCAATGGCAAGTTTGGGTACAGAGGGGTGTGTGCCCACACCTGTCTGCCACCCACTGGAACAGCTCCCTGCTCCCACATGCACAGGACTCTCCCTCACCCGTGGGTTTCTTCTCTGCTGAGGTTTTTATGCTTGTAACTGCATGGGTATAGAGAGGGAAGTCCCAATTGAAAGCCATCAGAAATAATTTTGCAGACTGTGATTTTCCCTAATCTTCCTGCTGTGTCTCAGAGGTGATAGAAACCCTCTGGACTCACCTAGGAGGAACATCTCTTGGGACATCTCTTAGTTGTTTCCAACAGCGGTAATGGAAAGACAGAAATGCTTTGGATGATGTGATTTTTTTTTTTTTTTTTTTCCTGCCTACAAGCCAGCACTGCCTTCCAGGCAAGCAGTGCATGGATAAAGACAGGCCACCTCGCCAGAGGGACAATTCACTAGATGTTTTTGAAAAGGTGAGAGATGTTTCACCTATACTTCCAAAAGCTCTTGGCCTCTTTTTCCCTTTTCAGTGAGGCTTATCCTTTTCCCATATGGGAATGCTTTCTCCTCTGCTCCCTGTGAGCCTCCTCCACAGAGCTTAGTTCCAGTTCTTGCTTTTCCATTTTCCCTGCCATTTTCTTTGCCCTTATTCCAGCTACAAAGGAGTTCCCAGTCCCCTGCTCATCCAACATTTTATAATCTCCTCCAAAAACAACTCAGGCTTCATTGTCAAAGTAGTGCTGTTCCTCAGAGCCCCTACTCCTTTCAGGCAGCTGTTGCCAAACTCCGTGTTGGTTAGAAGCCTCCTCCTAATTTTTATCCCAAACGTTTTTGTACTGTAACTGATCCCCCATTTGTTTTCATGCCAACAGGATCTTTTAGCTTGGATAGCTCTTCTCCCACCCTGGTGTTCATGCCTCTGGTGTATTTACAGACAACAAAGCTATGCCCTCTCCTCCTTAGTTTTGCTAGACTAAACAAGCCAAATTCTCTTGAATGTGGGTGAGAAACACATTCCAGAGACCTGCTGAACCTGGGACACCAACGGGAATGGCTGCTGAGGGGCCCTTTGGGGCCCTGTAATGCTTTTACTTTAAGCTGCTGGAAGCAGGGTGCCTGTCTGATTGCTGGAACAGTTTATCTTCCTCCATCCCCATCCTTGGACAATTTCTCTGCTGTGTCCTGCTGGACAGTTCCCCCACTCCTGCTGTGCTCATCCTCCTCCAGCCCCGGGCTCACTCTCCGATCTCCGCCTGCCGAGAAATGCTGCGTCTGCCTGTCTGCTTAACCTCTTCACTGGGTTTTCGGATGGCAAAGATGGTTGTGCAGGTAAAAGCCATATTTGCCATCCAGTTCAGTATAGCAAAGCCGCCTCTATTTCCTTCCTTCCTCTTCCCTCCTTACAGCTGCTGTGGCCACAGGAAAGCCTTGCACAGCCTCTGCGTTTCATCCTTTCTGCTCTCTGAACGAACAGAGCTCTGTAATCAGTGGGGCTGGTCATTCCCTTGCACTTGTGAATTTATTCAGCCAGATCCAGCAAACGCCTGTTGTTTGGGGGGTGTTTGTGCTGCTCTCATATTTGACAAGGGCATAACCAAATAAGCTTCTGTCTAGCTGCACCGTGTCCTGCATCTGTGAACTGTGCCTGAGCTTATCTCTATACCATCCCTTCCAGAGTGAAGGAGTTTTCATTTAAACATTTTGAAAAGATAAAGTTAAGGCATGGGGAAGAAAACAGACATGCACTATAGGTGCCTTTCCCTGGGCTCAGAATAGCAGTGCAGATGAAAGGTCTCATTTTCCTTTTGCTCAGCCTGGTCAAGGCACTTGGCCTGGTGGGTTTTGCTTTTCACAAAGCACTTTCCAGCTCTTACAAAGGAGAGTGGATCTGGCTGTCTGGGTTTGCAGCAGGGTGGGCGTGTGGTGGGGAAGGGCCTGGTTTCAGTGCACTGGGGCTTTTAACCAGTGAAAGGATTGTCATCAGATTTTGAGCTGAAATACACCTCACTTGGGGAACCACTGGCCTCCTTGTAAAGACAAGGTTTCGGTCAGCTGCAACTGCAGTGCTGTGGGCTGGGGTTCAGGGACCTGCCCAGCTGATGGCTGTCAGAAGCGTGGAGGAGCAGCTGTGGTCAGCTTTCTCTTTTTGTGCTTTCCCCTTTTTCGTTATGACTTCTTGGCCAGGCTGCATCCCAGACCTGCAAGGCTCCTGCAGCAGCCTGTGGGCAGCAGCACATAGAGCAATGCGTTCACATCATGAAACCATACAGAGTGCTGCGGCATAACAGCCTTCTTGAGGACTCTGCGTATGTGCGTGTATGTCTGTGTGTCTGTGTGTCTGTGCATATACATACGCTAGTTTTTCAAAATGTGATTTAAGAGCAGAACGAGTGAGGAGAGTTCAGTGGGGAATAAAGAACAGGAACGTAACTGTAAATGTAATGAGTTTCAAATCTAGGACCACCTTACTTCATTTTAAGAAAGCCTTGGGAACAGTGTGTTTCAGCTGCCACTTAAAATATATTCGCCAAAGAGTTATACTTAATTTCATGCACCACATTGTTCCTGCAGAGCACCAAAAGCACTTTACGGAAAGACAGCAAGCTATTGAATCAGGTTTGAAGCCTGGAGCTGTAACCTTGAGACACTGTTTTTTTGAGACAACCTTGGCCTAGACTATTTTAAAGTGGCATGGAACTTGGATTTGTAATTTCTCTTCCCTAACACAAAAGATCTCTATACAATAGAAGTTCAAGCTGTACTCAAGAGAGACAGAGCTCTGCCAGGCAGCTGATCCGTGGCTGTGAGATCCCTCAGCCTCTGTTCCTTACACTGAAATCGAGAACCAGGCACTGACCCTAAGACTGTCCCAAGCAAATCCCTGTTCTCTCTCGCCCACATCTTAGGAGTGATGAAGGCAAAGCCATATGTGACAGGTATCTGTTGCCCAGGTGAAAAGCACAGAAATAACATGATGAGCAGGCTGGTGTGAAAGCCCAGGAGACAATTAGACACCCCACACAGTTGCACATATGGGGCACTGACATCCCTGGTGGTCATCCAGCAACTGGGATCCAGGTTTCCTTGTCACCATTTGTGGTGCACATGCAGCTTTCAGCTGTTTATGGAGAAGCCTGTTCTGCTCACGAGAGCTTCAGAGCTGGAAGTTAGAGTCCTTTTCTGTTTCAGGATGCTGCAATGTAAACTCAATGGGTTTCTAGCACCTGCGACGTGCAAAACATGGCAGTTTCAGTTCACAGTGGCTTGAGCAATCACTTTCCATTGCCTTACCTTTATGCCCGCTTGAGTTTTGCTTTCAGTTTAGCGTTCAGGCTCACCCAAATCTTTGAGGTGAAATGAGCTCAATAGAAAGTAGCATGAAAGAGGACACTACCCGGATTTCCTCCAGCCTGGGCCCATGTTCTCTAGAAATGTGCATGAAACTTTGAAATAGGAGGCTGGTTCATGTTTTCAATAATATTGTAAACAAAAATATGAATCAAAACATTTGCTACCTTCCAACCCATGATACAGGAACTGATTTGAATGCATCCTGGCAAATCTTGAAAGCATCTTGGCTCCTTCACTCTAGAAATCCCACTAGGTTCTCTGCATGGGCAGTATGACTGCTGTGAATTTTCCCTCTGAGTTATTCTTCTTTTAGTTTTCGGGGTATAAGCAAATCATCTCTTCCTATTAGAGCCAGATATCATTCTGATAGCCTGAAGAATGAAGTCTGAATTGAAGTCATAATTAGCTGCTGTGTGATTTTCTTTTCTTCAGTATTTGTCTTGAGTTGTCCAGCAAACCTCAGATTGTCTTGTAGGCTTCCTCTGATCTGCTGCAGAAAATTTTGGAAATTTAGCTTGATAGCTTTATAACCTTGCCCTTCACATTTTCTGCCCAGCCTCCCAGCTGCCCCTGATCTGCTATCATCTCCTGTATGCTTCTTTGCAGTGTCCAGGCTGGAGTTCCAGGCAGGAACTCGTGTGATCCAAAAATGTCGTGTACCTGGCCTTTAGCAATACTGCTTCTTGACACATTCTGCTTTCTAGAAGCAGGTTCATGCCCTGTGATTGTTACATATATCACAACAATGGGCCCACAGAGTGGTACAGTAGATGGGTGACCTGCTGTGCTGACTCTACAGTTTTAATTGGACTTCAGTATCTTTCAAGATAATTAAAATCCCTTCTGTGCAACCTTTCCATGTTCTGGGTCAGAGAGATTAAAACACAAGCCCACACACACTCGGGACAGATTTCTTGTTCTAATACCTTCTGAGCCCAGTGAGACAGTTCTTCTGTACTGACTCAGAAGGAAAAGAACACTCTATTGAATCAGCAACACCACTTCCTTCCTTTGCAGTTCTACCATTCACACGCTTACCCTGCTCTTCTTGAGATAATCAGCAAGAGCAGTCCTGAGGAAGACAGGCTGGAGGTGCAGAGAAAATGTAGCAAAAGAGATATAGGGTAAAACACACCGGAGGGGGGAGGCAACCTTAATTCTCTGCCGCTGATACCTGTGATTACCGTGCTCTCTACTAAACAATGTAGCCTGGCCGGAATGGGTGTCACTGAGCTTAGCATCCTCCCAATAGCTGACGAAATGCATCATGTCACACTGCCAGGGCACAAATGGTGGCTGTCGTGGCTGCTGTGGAGAAAGGGTCTTTGACCCGAGCAAAAGGGAGCAGCTGCTCTTACTGGGCTATGCCATCTGATAACTCTTGCACCAGACACAGCTGCCTCAGGATGTTTGTCATGGCTGGTCACAACACTGTGGTGAATAACCAATTTCCCTTCTCTGCTGCAAAACCCCTGGGCAGCAAGACCCATCCAGCAGCTCAGCTCTGCTGGCAGGGTAATTAAAAGATTTCCCTTTTTTCGAGACCCATCATTTTGCCATTTTGGCTCTGCTGGCTGAGGGAGGCCTGGAGCGGTACAATCCCGCATGTCAAGGCAGAGCGCCGGGGTGACAGCAGGGCTGAAGTCCCCACCACAGAACAGTGGAGTTGGCTGGTGCATTTTGGTGGCCAAGAGTCCGACTCTGTCACCTTCCACTGCTTGCGGCTGGGAACTGCACATGGCCTCAGCTGTGATGGGAAATGGAGATCTATAGCTCCAGATGTACTTAGCCATGGTTGGTACAGGTCGTGCCTCCAAGTCCCTGGTACAGTCATTCAATGCTGGATTTCATGCAACCCAGTGGAGAATGGGACAAGAAAATTCCAGACATGACTACAAAGATTTGCAAGCCCTTGTTGGGATATTGCAACTTCCCAGGGACTGTTGTGGAGCAGGATGAGTTTATAAAGCTTCAGAAATGGTCTGGGCAAATGTCACCTGACTGTCTTTACTCAGCCTCAGACTGATGGCACAGGCATACGTGCAGTGTCTGTTATCAGCATCGCTGGCTGGGAATCATGTCAAAGGAGCTGTTTACAAAGACAGGGGAAGAAACAATCTACTCATTTCCTAGAATAAGGGCAGTGGTTGGGATTTGTGTGGCACAGCTGGATTTGAAGCAGTTACCTGTTGGCCAGTCCTTGAGGAAGAAGCTCCCTGCTCACCAAACAGAGCCACGCTGGTTTGAGACCATGTGGGACACGAATGCAAGAGCAGATATGAGGAGGGAGGTTTCCTTTCAAGCTAGAGACATGGTAACAGGATTTGATTTTTATTTTTGCTAATTCTTTACTATTTTGGCACCATTCTGGTTTTTTACCTTTTTTTTTTTTTTTTTTTTTTTTTCTTTTTCACTAAACTTCACAGAATTGTGTGAACCAGGGAGCTCAAAAGCTGGGTGAAATTTTTGCCCCGGGCTCTCAACACGTAAGATGTGTTCGTGTGTGTGAGTATGCATGTCTTCATATGCACAGATGAGTCATTCTTACTCTTGCTCGTGTTATTTCCGGGAGGGGGAAGTGAGGTGGTTTAATCCACGGTAGGGGAATGCAACACACAGACCTCCTGACATGGGGCGGTGGTGTGCGCAGAGGGTTTTCTGTCTCCGCGGAGGTAGCTGGAAGGGGAACCTGCTGCTGCTATCCTAGCAGAAGGGTGGGCAATCAGCCCTATGCCCCCAGTGCTTCGGCTGGTCAGAAAGTGACAGGCGTGTCTCATCTCCTTTCCCTCACTTTCTGTATGTCACTGTGGGCAGAGGCAAGACTCAGAGAGGAAACCGCATGTGGTCCGGGCTGCCGAGTCTCAGCAAACAGCAGAATGGGCTCCAGGTGCAGCCTGTTTGCTTTCCGAAGGACATGGTGCATTGCTGTCTGTCCCTCTCCCAGGGAAACATCACCTCCTGCATGTTTGCTGGGACATGCTGCCTTCCCCTGCCCCGTCTCCCCTTCTCCTACCAGCACCTTCTCAAGTAGAGACTGACCTTTTTTGTCTCCTTGTTGTCCCTTCTTATTAAACCTATCTGATGGCTGGCAGATTTAGGGCTGGCAAAAAGGTGCGTGCCCAATAAAAACTGACCCAGATTGTCACCCATGATTTGTACCGAACTCAAATGGGAGCATTCCTGAGGCTCTCGGTTGTTTAATTCAGTGTAAGATGAATTATTTTTAATCATCTCACTCCTTCTGGATCCTGGCTGGGGACAGTACCATTTATATTATCATATATTAAAATGGAACTGAGGTTGAAAATACACATCAGCAAAGCAAGCTGTTCCCGGGGTAATTTATGGCTCATCCCATAGCAGAGACCAGTGAAAATCCCCCAAGAAGGTGTATCCTGCAGAGAAGGTGAGCCTGAGTCTGGAGGATCAAAGAGTACAGATAGAATTTGGATAAACTTTTTAGGACAAGATCCATCGGTGCAAGCACCATGGGAAATCAGGCCAGGATCTGGCCCAGACCTTTAATTGTCACCCATTCTCCCACAGCTGGGACAGAGAAGAGCAGTGCTGCTAGCAGAGCTGGAGGTGGCATGCCCAACTTCCAGGCACCCCTGGTTTTGTCACATGGCCTCTCCGTGTGCGGCGGCTACCTCTGTGCTTTCTGCTGTGCGTAGGTTTTTTGTCCCCATGTTGCACGTCACCGGTGGAGGCTGCCCTGGCTCCCCAGTTGTGCTTGTCTTGCCCCAGAGCATTGCCATCCTTACGACACAAGTTGTGTTTGGAAATGTTCACTCAGCGTTCAGGGCAGACGTACGTCTTCTGTGGTGTCTTTTGGGACTTCTGTCTTCTGTGACGCCTTCTTCAAGGAGATGACACACAGGTCCCTTGCCCCCTCACACCATCCTCCTTGCTCCTGTCATTCAGGACTTTGCAAAAGCCATTGGCAGCTTCATTTTCCTGCACATTACTGGACATCTATTCAGAAGTATCACAAGCAGGGACATTTCCAAAGAGCTCTCAAATGCTAGTAAGAAAATAAAGTCAGTAAACAGCTCCACTGGGCTCTGAATGATATTTAATGCAACCCTCCCTTTTCCCTCTCCAGGAAGATGAGATTTTCTTTGGAGGCAGCTAGTGGTTGTTTCTGCCTGCTGGGAAAAGGGAGCAGGCTGAACCTTCCTCTGGGCATCAGTATGAGAGCCATCAATAAGATGAGTAGTACAAAAATCATTTGTTGAGGTTGCAGCAGTCACCTCAATCTGAGGACAAATACCCCAGTTCCATCCCTTGCTGCAGTACTGGGGAGCCCTGGGATCCTGATGGTGACACCTAGGACTGCCTAGGGCTGCTCCAGAGTTAGGTGGGGACTCTGCAGGCAGGGTGCCTACAGGCCTATCACCAAGAGACCAAAGCCAGCTGGGGACATCCCTCCTACATCCTTTTCCAGAGCAGGTCTTTCTCTAGAGCACCATCTGGATGCCTTACCAGCAGCACTGGGAGCTGTAGCCTGGGGTAACTGGCTGCGGCAGCACTCGTGGGGAGGTACTCAAAATGTAGGAAAGCTGTTGGTATGCCAGCTTTGCTGCCTGCTAAAGGGGCTTGCTGGAGAAGGTGGTGTTTCACCTGAGTTGTGCAGGCTTGGCAGATCATAGTGGGAGGTGCAGAAGCTTTGGTGCAGGGGGACCTAGGAAGGCACATAAGGTCAGGACTTCTTAGAAGTCCTGGATTTTTTTTTTTCCAGTGACATATAGGAGCTTTTCATTAACATGTGAATGGACATTAATGGCTTTGCAGTCTTTTGTGTCATTCTGGAAAGTCCAGTTTACCTTCTCTTAATTATTGGAGCCTTCTCCAGGCACACAGATAGGACAAAGGAATTGTTTTCACTGAGTTATTTCCAAACAGCATTGGAATGTGCCTTTAGAAGATTGATTGAGAAGACGGAGGACCTTGACATGGTGGCTTGATGGAGATCAGAGATGTCATGCTAATGTGGTAAGCCCTGGCTGTGATTTTTCTAGTCCTTGTGAGGGTTAAGGGGAGGTCAATGCACATGGATGTGATAAGGACATTTGTGGTAGGTGTTCTGAACAGCCAGAGAGCCTGGGCTGATGCAACTGCACAAGAGCAGGTAGCTGTGGACACATAGTGTTCCTGCTCTGAGCCTAGGGCCATGGTAAGAAATGCATATGTCTGTGCATAAGGCCTTTATTAAAATGACCTCACCCATATGTATACATTTAATCATGTCAGTGAATGCCTGCTGTGTTTATTTTTAATACAGCGCTTGTTTTGATGTTACAATTGTGATGATGTGGATCTAATGGCGGTGACTCTTCATCTTAGGCCTCAAATCCAGAGCTGAAAGTGAAAAGACACTTTGCATTACTTTAAAATACAAAAGGGAATGTCCCTGGGCAAATTAGTCCTTCATTTCCATTCTAGACTGCAGTCAGCTGTCTCCTGCCTGGAGTCCACAGTGCACAAGTTGCTTTGGAGGTCACCTGAGGTCCCTTTTCCTACCGCCTCCTGCAGCCAACCGATAGGTGACAGAAAGGCAAACAGACCTTTGGGGGAAGGTTCACTTATACCGTGAACTTCAGTATCATCTCGAGGGTAAAACACAGTCTTTGCCAGCCCTGAATTCTATTTGCGGTGCTATTAATTCCCTCTTTCTTGCCCTGAATAACTCCAAAAAAATCCCCCAAAAGAAAACATGTACCCTGATACCCAGGTCTAGTAGGGCTTTCCATCAGACACCATGGTGCTGGTGTTATCTGCTACAGTAGCTGTTCCCACCAGCTTTTCATAGAGGAGAGGTGTAAAGAAAAAAAAAAAAGTAAACTGAAAAAAAAATCAGTAGAGATGTTGGCAGCCAGTCCATGTGATGAAGCCTCAGGAAGACCAGGGATTTCTGACTTCAGCCTTGCGCTCTCTCCTTAAATTGCAGCATTGTCGCTGGGTCTGCAGAGATCTCACAGTTTTGTAATGCATGACATGTGCTGGTGATAGACAGGCAAGCCAGTGAGCCGAAGGCAAGCTGCCAGCCTTCCCTTCGCTTTGAACGCCCTTGGCCGTCCCGAGACTCGTTCCAAAACATTTAGATTGCTTAAGTGTGCAGCGATACGTTTTAATTAATGCAGAAGAAGGGGGTAGTAAAATACAGGTCCCTTCAGTACTAATTTGGGCTTGTGGTCGAGGCATAGGTTCAAGAAAGCCAGGAGTGCCTGGATCTACCTCTGCCCCATTGCAGCATGGGCAGTGCCACATTTTCCCCAGCCTCGGTGGGGCTGAGGGTGCTAAGCTGCCTTCACCAGGTGCCTGGGACACAGGGTGCTGTGGGAAAGGTGAGTATAGCACACAGGTATTCATGACATCTTGGTGCTCTGTCTAGGAAATGAGCTCCGCAAAATAAACAGCTGGTTTATTATTAAACGGCAGGACCTGGAGACTGAAGCCTTCCTGTGACACACTTCGTGAAAAGTTTTAGTAGGTGACAGAGCTTCCTCCAATGTCCTCTCTCCAACATGGGGCAAGTGATAGCATCCTATGAAGATACTGCTGCTCCTACTGCGCAGGTGGGGAACACAACCATCACACAGCTGTGTGACTTGCCCAGGAAATGTGGCATTCACATACGCTGTCTGGATGCTCACACTTGTGATTTACCCCAAGACCATCTTTCATCAAAAAAATTCCCCCCAAACAAACTATGTGTAGTCCTGGAGATATTTCTGGGTCCATTATTTTCCCTGTGAGCATAATGGGGAAAAGCAAAGTGGAAAACCTTCTGGGTCACAATTAATGTAAAAGGGATCAGGTGATTTTTTAATTTTCAATGACACCTGGATTATTAGGGATTACATGTTGGCTCACTGAAGTGGCCCAACTTCAGGATCTGCATCCTAACCATGATTCTTTAACAGAGGGGGGATATCTTGGCCTGACCATATGAATATACTGTCCACTGTAATGCCAGCTTCCTTCTGAGAAACACTGATATTTTAAACAATGGCTCAGCCTGCAAACTGGTCAGAGGATCTTGTATTAGCTGACCTGGCCAGTCAATGGCCCTATTGTGTCTGGACATAAGAGGTCAAATTCTCAGTCAAACTGCAAAGGACTAGGACAGTTTTATGAGAGATTTCCCTTTAGTAATCCACCCTAACTGGATCTTCTAAGCTCTTCAGATACCCAGAATTTGAATGGCAGCTAGGAGTGGCTTTGATTTTGTAGAATTTTTATTGGGGAAATTTAACCAGCACCTGCAATTAGTCAGCATGAGTCTTACCAGAATGGTCAGTTCCTTAATTTTATGAGCATTAGAACAGTGATTCATTTCAAAGTGGAACTTTTTTATATTGCTGCAGAAAGAAGAAATGACAGAGAGGAACAAAGAGAATGAGGAAATAGTTTTCTTAGGCTGAAAACAGAGCAATATGTTCCTGGAAGTACACTTTCAGCCCCTATGCAGGCCTGGCTCAAGCTGAGGGAGGAATCCCTGTATACAGTTGGCATGCCTCTTCTCAACAAGGTTGTCCTGGCCTCATCTCTTCAGGCCAAATCTCTGCAAGGCTGCAGGTACTCCCTAACACCATGTGCCAGGCTGCTCTGCACTCTAGAGCCATACAAGGAGCACTTTCGGTGCATTTCCTTGTTCCGTGGAAGCACTAACAGGTTAAATGCTTGCATAGAAATGTAATAATAATGATTAAGGCATTCCTGCTCAGGCTCTGGCCGTGCTTCTGCCATAATCTATCCTTCTTCAAGACTGTAGATCCTTTGCTCATGGCGATGGGTGTTCAGTCCTGCAGTCTGACTGAAGTCAGCAAGAGATGAAAGTGTTGCACCTCTCACAAGATGAAATCCACTCATTCTTGACCAAGTATATGCCTTCCAGAGCAATAAAAGCAACGTGGTAACTAAGCGTGTAAATAGGAAATCAAGCAGAGGAATGAGAATGCATTCATTGGCTGGGAAAAAGGCCTGGCAAAGCTCACGGTGGTGGAACCAAATGGAAATATTGCAAACTTTCACCTAGAATAAACAATCCGAATCAGCTGGAAGCACTTTCCATCGTACTGGTTCCCAGGAACAGGGTTGCATCATTTTTTTGATGCAGGGCTGCCAAAATCTG
Organism: Leptosomus discolor; assembly: GCF_034619465.1. Lineage (NCBI taxonomy): Eukaryota > Metazoa > Chordata > Aves > Leptosomiformes > Leptosomidae > Leptosomus > Leptosomus discolor. The sequence continues at coordinate 54,082,910 of NC_141397.1, read as the reverse complement.
TAGCGACATACTAGAATCCTGATGATTAGTCAAGCTCTTGGCACACTTGTACGGCCAGAATTTTTTTTTTTTTTTGGTTATTTTTATGGTAAGAATTACTGGTAGGTTAAAAATGGGAGGCAGGCAACACAAATATGTATTTATTTGGGTGGAGGAGACTTTCGCTTTAGGGTAGAATAATGCCTTGTGTTACGTGGCAGAATTCTGTTGGAGGACCTCAGACATGAAATACCATTATTAACCTTCCAGCATTGTCTGTGGCAGATGAGACATGCTCCATTTCTCAGATGGTCAAAAGCTGGTCAGAGATACTAGACACCAAATGCTCTCAGATCCCTTTGAGTCGAGCCTGACTTGCTTCTGCATGGTTCTGAGGACCCCACTCTATGTTTTTATGTTAGCTTTTGAAAGCTGCCTGTGGCACATGCAATTAGTAGGCACTCTGGTCGAGGCATTAGTGCCACACTAGATCAGAGCTCGGGAGCTCTAGATTTCTTGCTTTGCTACTTGTCGGATTATGTTTGGAAACAGGGACACCATCCCTTGATTCTTACCATCCCTGTGAGAAAATACTTTTTTTCTTCGCAAATGTCATCTTTCACTTCATGTCTGTTCTTCAAGCACTGTCTAACCCATCTCTTTCAATGGCTGTCTAGTCCTTGCTGCTTGCTGCTCTTGGCACACATAAACCAGGGGCTAGAGCACCTCTTTCACCCACCTCATCTTTACCAGTTCTCCCACAGTGCCTACTTCTTCTTTTCACCCTTCACTGCCTGAGCCAGCATCCTCCTGTTGTTCAAGGCAGTCTTTGTACACACTTCCCTTTTCACTGAAACTCTAGTAACGCAAGAATTATAAGCTCAGAAAAAGTTACATAGCAGTGATGAGGTTTCCCTCTCTCCCAGCTCTTTCTTCAGCATGGTTTCCTTTGAGAATCCTGTACATAATTTCTTGCCATTTGCAACAACAACCCAGGAACCGAGCTGCAACATAATACATCTGGGGCTAAGTTTGAACAGGAAGCCAGATGCAGACAGGCATACTGGAGCGGAGGGGAAGGAAACGGGGAAAGTTCAGACATAACTGGACATCCAGCAAGGCCTTGCAAAGCCAACTGGCAGCCCCATCTTCCAGGGTGCTGTCTGAAAACAGAGATTTGTCTGAATCAGAAACTTCCATCCAAACACACATGAACTTTGAGAAGGGTCAGGTCCAAATTGGTTCCAGCTGGACTCAGTCCCTGATAAGAGAGTTCTTCCCCTGGGTCTTGAGAACATCTGAATCCTCCAGCAGCCTCTAGACTGACCTCTCGTTTCCAGGGTCTCCAGGATTTTTGACCCAGTTCTAGGTCATAGCTTGCAGGAGACCGACCCATTTTGGGATTGCTTATTTCACTGTCCAGGGACATTTTTCTTTCTTCAGGGAGCTCTGCAAACCAATTTTTTCAGGAGGGGAGGAGATTCAGCATGACTCAGTGGTGTTTAAGACACAGGGGAGACAAATGAGGAGATCCTAGAGGTACTTCCTTTCTAAATAGCTCAGAGATTAGTAATGCTTTGCCATACCTGTAAATAGTTCACACACAGACATGAATGCCAACAAGTGCTCTGGAAAGCTGCACCTCACTACCCCTTGTTTTCAAAGTGTGTTTGTGATTTTTCAGCAACCACCTACCAAAGCCAAGAGAAAATAAAAAGATCCCTGACCTTTCACTGCTCTGATTTCCTAATAATTTGGACACCTTTAATCCTTGCCCCAATCTGCAGGGCATGATTGTGTAACAGCCACAGTCCAGGAAGGGCCTGGCACCAGAGAAATGCTGGACCTGCAACATCCTCCGTGTGCAAAAAGGCAGGAGGGGTGCAAGGAGGAAAGCATGTCTCGGGGCTCACAACAGCATTAACCATACTTCTGTGGTGTTTGGGGAATCAGTCAGTGTGTGGAAGGTTTTTGTTTGTCACCAAAATGGCCATGCGGAGTGGTCAGACAAGTTGGGCAATGAACGTATGCACATTAATATTTGCTGTCACTGAGGTTGCAAAACAAAAGCAGACAGATCATTTCAGGACTTGGCATCCTTATCTCCACCTACCACAGCCTATAAAGTTGCATAAGAAAACAGGACTGAATAGGACGAAGTTTGAGGTGGAAACCTGAAGAGAAATGAAGCAGATGCAGCAACACTCAATGGCAAAGCTCCCCCAGTATGGGATTTTATGGTAATGGCAAAGTAGTTCTGAGCTTATCTCAGATCCTGACTTCAGGTCCTACTCGATTTAAGTCAAAAGAAGTTAAAATTAAGGAGGCTTCTTTTGTGGTTTATCATATACTCTGTGATTATGGACACTCAAAAAAGCTCATTCTACTGAAAGACTCAGGGATGTGCACCCTTCTGGAAAACTTCCTTGTTTAACACATATAATTCCATTATGCAAAAACTTAATGACTGAGAAAAAGAGGAAGATGTTCCTGTTGTGGTTTAGTGGTGACAAAAGGGTTAATCATCTCCCAACGCTCCCAACAGGACCACACTAAAGGCAATTCAGAGTCACAGCCTTCTCCTAGGCTTCAAGAGCAGTGCAGTGGGGACAACCCCTGCAGAAACAGAGTCCCTGCAGAAACCCGGCGTGCACCAGAAGAGACAAAGTGTCTCCAAAGTGCTTTTGATCAGTTGGAAACACTGATTTTATTTTTAAAAAGTAAAGATTTTTTTGTTTGGGAAACATGAGCATCTGCTTATTGACTTCTTGGTGCAGGGGACAAGAAACTCACTGGTGTCTTGCCAGGTAAGCAGCAAACAACATTAGGTCATTGCAAACAGTTCTACTTGGCTCCATCTGTCAGATAAGGACCATATCACTGGCAAGATGTTTGTGATGATGAACTCTCCTTCAGTTAAAAAAAGCCAAATGTGAAGCTTGTTAAGGAGAGAACCTGAGATGCCCTCCTTAGACCAGCAGCAGCTGATTTGCTGTTGTTGGTTGGTTGATCTCTCATTAACTCAGGTCAAAATGAGCTGAGTGAAGAAGAAACATCTCTGTCATGACATGTCAGATCTGTGGAGACAATGGCATCTCAAGTGCAGAATCTGTTAGGGGCCATGGGGATGGTTCTGGCTCCGAATTACCCATGGCTGTTTATGTGTGAGTGACTGCATGCAGTCCAGGCGTGCTCTGCAGCCTACTCCGGGCTCAGCCTGCAGGAGACAAGCATGTGTTACAGCCTCACCTTCACCAGCTTTGGAGCAGGCCCTACTTAGTAGCCATTCAAATATGGTGCTGTCAAGGAAGAAGCGCAGCACCTAATAGTGGTGTAGATTAAGATGAGATTAAAAGAAAAGCTGTGGTTCAGAAGAATGACGCCATGGAAAACATCAAGGAAAATGAAATGGAATGTGCAGTCATTAGCAAATTGCTTTATTTATGGCTATTGGACACTGCTGTTGTGCCAAATCTTGAATTTATTGGGTGCTGTGGATTTCTTCACTAAGATCATATAATTGAATTTTTATTTGTTGCAATTTGCAATGACCGTCCTGTTAGCTAATTTTACTTTTGCTCTGTGTCTCTGTATGACCCTGTAAAAACAGGCCCGTCTGTGGAGAGAAAGCGCATTTCTAGTCATGTTTTTTGAATGGCGTGGCTGATTTTCTCTGAGTTCACACACTTCTCTCCTCCATTTTAGCTTTGTGCTTCACCTCACAGGCTGCACTGCAGTGGCTCCAAACCCTTTCCCTCCCAGTTATTAATGTTAAGCTGACAAGCTTTAAGCAAGGATTTTCAGGTGTCTTTACAAAGCTCATGTTGGCTGCTAGGTGTTCCCAGGAGGCTGCAGATCCTGGAATCTTCCACCCTGGCAATGTGCCCAGCCCATCGCAACTGTGACCTTACCAAGATGTCAGTGCTGGGATTTTGCAGCTGTTCAGAGGTCTCCAGACACCACAGCAAATGGTTTCTGCTCTCCGAGTCAGCCAGTTGCTGCTTTAGATGGCACAGACCCCAACCCCTTAAGATTTTCCTACTCTTCCTTACCAGAACCACTTTCAGAGCTGGTCTCCTTGAGATGGAGATGGAGCAACGAGTAGAGGTTGGCAACTGTGTTGCTTGTCTTTAGTTCACTAATGCCAAGGCAGCTTGTCTTCAAGGAAGGCACCCAGGGAGATGGAAGGATGTGGGACAGCTGAGATCTCCAGTGCTGATGATCGGAACAGCAACCAGGTCTGCACATCGGCTGTATTATATAGAAATCACATCAGCCCTCCTCTTTCACAGCCATGGAATCAGTTATGTGATGCTGCGTGGATCCAAATTGCATTCAAGTAGTTTTATGCTTTACAGGCTGCTGGATCACTGTAACCACTGTGCAAAGCTGACAGTGGCTGCAGAAGGACAAGCAGCTCACCCCTGAGTCCCGCTCCCTCAAACTATGCTCTCCTCTGACACACGTTGCTGTGCCGGTGCACCCTACAGCAACCCTAGAGCTCAGATTCTGGCTTGTCTAATCATATCAATTCATCAAGATTTACAGGTTTTTTCTCTCTTCTGACCAGACGTGGTCATAGTAAGAGCTCAAGCCCTCACCAAAGCAAGGTAGACATCACTTTTCAGTGACATGCCCATCATCAACCCCTACAAGAAGATTTTTCAGTTTAGAAGCTCACAAGTACATCGCTTGCACTCTGTGCAGCTGTTTTGCATAACACTTCCCAGCCTGTTTGAACCTAGCCCTGGGCTCTCTGAAGTGTCTTTCAGGCCTCTTTTGTCCTGGGGACAAACCACTCTTGAGAACTGCAGCATCAGACTCATGTGTTGCTCAGTTATAAGCAAGAAACTGGAGGCTGATTACAGTCAGGTTCATTAGCAGGTTTCACATCTTGCATGAAGCAAGACCAAGAGGTTTACATTTGCTTTCATGATTTTTTTTTTTTTTTTTTTTTTTTTTGCTGTGATTTGGATCATGCAGGGAGCAATCTGGCTGCCAAAGCAAGCTGAAACAGGCAGCACTTGGGACATTCAGGGCAACAGAGAGTGCTGCTAAAGCACCTCAGCTGTCCTGACACCATCCCTCATCCGTCAGTTGGTAGCCCTTTCTTGCATCCTTTCTTTTGCTCCGGGACCTCATGAGATGAAAAGCGTAAGTGCAAAGAAAGCTCTGTGGTGACACCTCCCTTGTACTGACCTCTCCTGCAGGGTTTAGCAGCCCCGTGGGAGCAGCAGTCTGTGCGGAAGCACTGGACGGGCACTCACTTGCCTTCAGCAAGTGGCATCTCTCAGGTGCTGAGGTCCAGGATGGAGGATACTGAAAGGCCCATCCTTTGTAATTTTTGTCTTCCCTTCATCTTTCTCCAAGCAAAGGACTCTTACCAGAGGCTGATCCCCATGCTAGTGGAATCTAAATAATCCCTCTAATTAGTTTTCTGAGAAAATCAGACTACTGGCTTCCCTCCCAACACACACATACACCTGGAGGGTTGGGTGCAGAGGTTTCGGGGAAGATAAGATACTACTCTGTCAATCAGAAACACTGTGAATAGCATTCACTTTGCTTTTATGCTGCTGTTAAGTATTCCATGTCCCTTCCCGTGACTCTGCACCAGACCTTTCTGTGGATGGAAGGCACCTGGCAGATGGTTCTCTAGACTGCCATCCACAGACCAGCCGAAGCACTTGCACGCACCTGCCCTCAGCCGGATGAAAATTAGACATGTCATCTAATGCCAAAGAAGGTTTCTTCAGTACCAGAATAACTAAAACTTTCATAAGATATGCAGGCATGCTTCCAGATTGTAAGATGAAAATCACTGCCCGGAATCACTGCATTCAAAGTAGGGAAATATCCCTTTAAAGAAACCCATTGGCAACATAACTAAAGGCCCTAAGGCCAAGCTGATCTTCAACATAACTCCAGTGAGTCCAGAGAAATACACGAGGGATTAAGTTTGGCCTGATAGTGAAAACCGCAGGCAAGTGAGAATGATTCCCAGAATCAAGCTGACCTGAAAAATGTAGTTAGATTTTACCCTTAAAGGGCTCATTTTCTTAATAATAATAGATAAAGTGAAATGCTTGTCAAAATTATTACAAGCATATGGGATGAGATGATCAACGTTGTACGAATGATTTCCTTCAGCAGCTATATTTCTGATACATTTTTTAGCTGTTCTTCTTTAATTCCAAAGCTTGTAAACTTCCTACTGGCTCTTCTAGATTTACTACCTGTCCTGTTTGTTCTTGGCTTGCTAGAACCACAGACTGTGTGTTTTTGGTGTTAATCCCAAGTTTTCCACTGTGTTTCTGCAGGGTTTTGGTGAGGGTTTTTTTGCCCAGTATCCTCCAACTCCATCTCTACTGGTAGATCAATATGTGAACTTATGTGCAGACAATGTTAAGGATAAAATGCCTGTTTTTATCTTCCTGGATTGGGCTCTCGGTCCTCAGCTTAGTGCCTTGCAAGCATTACCAAGCAAGGATGCTGTCAAGGGTTGAGGCTGAGCTGGCCATTAACCAGGACAGATGCCAGTTAGCATGAAGACGAAACTTTCTCAGAAGCAGTGCCTGCATATGGGACTTGCTTCTCGAGAGAGGAGAATGAATGACCGCAGAATTAATCTCTTTCGAAGCTCTGTCCAAAACTCATTTGTTGTGTTCAGCTTATTCTCAGCAAGTCCTAAACACACACTCAGAAACAAAGAGTGGAAAACCCGACTGTACTTGTTCACAAAACACAAACAAAACCAAAACAGGAGAAACTTGTCAGTGTGCTAAAAAGATCACTACCAACAAACCTCTATAAAATAATCAAGTTATTTCACTTACAGTAGTGAAAAGGCAAAAAAGAGAAATGATAGAGGTTTTTTTTTAACGTTTATCAATTTGGGTGCAGTTACCAAGAACTCCCAGGGTTTTCCATTTGTTTTCTCACCCCCTCATACCGGCCAAGAGGCAACAGGCCTTTAAAATCATATTTTTCTTCCTCAGCTTTGTAATTCTCAGTCCCAGAATTCATGGCTGCAAAGGAGGGCTGGAAACTCCCTTCTGAGCCCCAGCACTTCAGGGATCCCTGACTATCACTCCCTCACCTCTGTGTTTAACTCATGTTTGGCAAAGCACAACCTGATCTCAATCAGATCTCCTAAGAGGGCAGCCAGCTTGGATTTGAAAGCATCAGGAAATGTGGATCCAATCCTGCCCCAGGAATCCACCCCAAAGACTAAGTATCTTCACTGATAAAATGCATGCTACTTTCTTACTTGAAACTACCGGGCTGTAGTGTGCTTGTCATGGACTTTTCCTGAGGTTAAAGACTTTTTTCCTACCATCATTTCTTCCTGAAGGTGTTTACACACTACAATGACATAATCTGACACTTAATTTCTGGATGAATTTAGCAGGTTAAATTCTTCAAGTCTCTCAACTTTTTTCTTAAAATGCAGAAACCAACAAAGGGGAAAATATTTCTCTGGTTAAGATCATCTGTGGAACCAGGACTGGTCCATACTTCAGTCTGCAACTCCTCCCTTCGACCATCAGGAGCTCCTACGAGGCTCTTTAGCCGCAATATCACACTGCAATATCACACTCAGGTTGGGCTGCTTGCCCACTCTGGCCTCAGCATCCTTTCCTGACCCCCTGGTCTGCCTTCCAGGATAAGGGTTCCCCCTCCACATCGGTTGGCTGCATCCCTGGCTCCTGGGCTCAAGGCTCTGGCTGCTTAAGTACGTGTGCTCTGCCTGCACAAGCCCAGTGACCCAGATCTCTCCACACCACTGCCCCCACCTCTTCATCAGCCACCTTTCTGACCCATGTGGTGTCATCTGCAGGTTTTGGCAGCAGTTGTTGTGCATCACCTTCCAGATGGTTGATGAAAGCATTGAAAATTATTGGATGTCCTGCCAGTCCCCAAGGCTGTCCTCTGGGGACATGCCCTGAGTCTCTGCCCAGGGACTGCTCATTTGGAAAAGCCTTTATCTCGCTGCTCCCTAAGCCATGTACAGGATATGGCATTTATATTATATATTCTTATTTTTTAAGAGAATGTGCTAAGTCAACCACCTCGCCAAAATCTATCCCATCCACACAGATGCTTTTCCCAACCAAACTTTTAACCTCTCCAAAGAACATAATTAGATTTGTCTGAAAGGCCTGGTTTTCATTTAAAAAGGCTGAACTGACTTCCACAAATAATATTCACAGCTTTTAACTCCTCTCAGTTCAGTTCTCCAGCAGCTTTTCCATCATGTTGTCCACAACTGCTTTCATCCTATTGTGTAGCGCAGTTTTACTTTAAAATCTTGTCATGCCCTTGTGATTTTGAAGATGCTGTACAATGCTGGGAGATGTCTAGGACGGGGTGCTCAGTGCCTTCAGGAGACAAGAATCTCTTGGGAAGGTCTCAGGGTAGAGTCCCTGCTCTCCCATCATCTGTCCTAAGTGGGCCAGGTATTGGTCTGAAACTGGCAGAAGTGCTCTAGCATGATGCGGCTACTCTTTACGTGCAGAGGTGGGGGAGTCTGTGCTAGGAATAGCACAGGAATTTTTCTTTTTCCTTTTTTTAACCACTTTTACCCCTTGTTAAGTGCTTTCAGACCCAGCCTCAGGCTTGACTTATTTTTGAAAGGCCATTTTTAGCCACTGTGTCTTAAAGAAAACAAAAAGTCTGCTGAAATTATTTTTAAAGAAGAAACCACACACGTGCACACTCTGTCACAGTTTGTTCACTTCTCAACATCCCACAAGATCCTCCTTGCCGTGATACCGGTGTATCGCTCCGCTCCTCTTACCTACAGTTATATAACAGCATTAGGTTGGTGGCTCTTCTGCTTTCTAGGCTGGAACATGAAAAGCAATAATCTCACAAAATTACCAGTCAGGAGGAGCCCACTTCCGAGTAACCCACTGGAACCTAAAATTTGTTGTGCTGTTTGGTTAGCTAGTTTTTGTCTTTAGGAGTAGGTGTAATGGAGGCTGGAGAAATGTGTCTTAAGCAGGTATGTGCCAGCATTCGAACACCCTGGCTTTCTTTCTGGCTCTGATTAGATTCTCGTCTCTGTTAATTTTCCTTCCCAGCTGCCCTGAAAATGTGAGACTTTGAACAAGCAGCCTCTCTTTTTGAATTTGTAAGCATTTACAGAGCAGTGTCTAGTTAAAGGACCAGACAAAAATGTACACCAAAGAGGATGGGATATGGTGGGTTTGTGGTCAAAGCACAAGGCTCTGAATCAGGAAATGATCAGAATCAACTTCAAGAGATGGGTCCAACCCACAAAGTTCAGTTCTGCATCTGCTCCTGCACTGAGCTCCAACTGCCCTGAAGTCTGGGCTGATTTGGTTTGTGGCTGCTGCATAGACATCACTTCTCTTTCCTTGGACTTCCGTAAAGCAAGTTTATTAAGGGCATTACTGAGTGTGCCAGATTGCAAAAAGGATTCAGTGCAAAATTAACCGACAGAATAGCTTCACAACAGTGAAGGAGTTTGGACCCCACAGACATCACCTGGCTTGCAGGTGTCATGAGAAATTTCTTAGCTTGTCTCCCAAGACGTGCTGTGCATGCACAGCCTTAGCTTGTCCCCAAGCTGGAGGGCAGTGACATCCCTCTTCTCTGAGCTATCTGTGTGCATCAAGCTGGAATTATCTGCGAGGAGCAATAATAAATTCCCTCCCTGCTGAACAGCACCACAAATGATGTACAGTATCTGATTCCCAGATGGCAATGTTAAAAACAGAAGGCAACACGTCTGGGAAAGTACCTGAGGCATACCTGAACAATAGAAATAATAGAGATGTAAGAAAAAGATAGATACTTTCTTTTTTTTTCTGGTATATGCATGCCTTGTGATCACTTAAAAAAACAAGCAAACACCTTTTTTTTTTTTTTGTCAAGCAGGAAACAGCCTGACTGAAACACAGTCAGAGCGCTAGAGTGAAGTAGTTGAAATAGGTGAAAAGTTGGTAGCAAGAGCAATGTGCCAGCCTTGTCTGCTCCTGATGGCTGTGTTGTGTGTCATGGAGCATGTGAATCCTTAGAAACCCTCAACATTTATTTGGATACCAGCAGACTGAGTGCATCTCTACCCTGCTAGTGACTTGGGGGATTATTCTTAAGGGCCAGGGTCTCCTAGCTTGTCTACTTGCATGCTCAGGAACATAAGGCTTGGGACAGATTTTTATCCATAGGTTTTATTTTAGACCCTCTTAGGACAAGGTTTAAAAGGCTGGTGTGAAGAAGAAGTGGCTGCCTTGTCTCACACGTTCCAGGAGCTAAACATCCTGCAGAAACCAAAGAGGGCGAATGTTTTCTGAGATACTCATCCAAACATCAGTGAGACGGAGATACCACCCCGATGAGCAGCAGGCAGCTTCATGCAAGTATACTGGCTTCTGTCTCTCCGGTCTTGCCCCGCCTGCATTTGTTCCTCCTTTGCCTGATGGCACATCTCCCCCACACAATGGCATGTAAAATCTAATCTCTACTGAAAGCTCTGCAGGGCAGGAACTCACACATTCAGATTCAAATAGGCTACTCATGCCTTTTTAATTTCACTGGATCAGAATAACAACAGCAAAGAAATAAAGTAACAGCCAAGAATCAAGTCAGCACGGTGAAACAGGTCCCTTCCCTCTTTTACAAGTTACATTCACACCACCCCAATGGTAGTGGGAAGTCTTCTAGTCACAACTGGCAAATATTTTCCAATTAAGCAGCCCAAAATGTTCTTAGCCACCAAGAAATGCCTGATGATGTCCACTCTTCCAAAGGCCACGTGGACTAGACCATCCCTGTGAAATGTTCCAGGGCTCAGAGGTGGCTGGAGAGCTCTTCTGCGCTGGCTCAGGGTCTGGGAAGAGCAAGCCTGGGGTTGGTGCACTCCCACACGCATCTGCATCCCAGGCTGGCACTGTACTGATCTCCGCAGCCATCAATCCTGCTGCCATCTGTGTGACAATTCTTGCACAAGACCCATGCCATTACATAAGGCTGGGACTGTTTACAACTTCCCACCCAGCGCACACCCGCCGTGTGTTAGTCAGGATGGTTCATAGTCAGTCCTGGAGTAAACAAATGCAACCTCACCAGAAAACATGGGAGCCACACCTCTTTACTCCAGGTGTGCATTTTGGCCCACTATCTGTTTCTCCATAGTGATTAGTGACTGGTGTTTAAGACAATTTCTTAACAGGAGTTGGGATCGGTGGTTTATCTCCTCATTAGCTTGGTAATATCATTAATTAAGGTTATGTCAAAGGACATGATGCCACAGCAGATGGGTGTTATCAGTGGCAACAGCCTTCCAGGGTTTGGGCTCACAGTCTGCCTACTGTGATGCACCAATTAGCGTCCTTCCCAAGGTGGGGACCTGCCCTTTCCCTGCACTGCCAGTGAGAGCCTGCCTAGTAAATGCGTTTATGCATTTTGCGGGAGGGTCCAGAAATCCCCTCAAAAGTCCCTGTTCTCTCACCGATCCCTCTACCCCAGCTGACAAACCAGCTCAGAGTGGGGAACGAGGAGCAAACATGGAGTTTTGGCAGGACAAAGCAGGACCATGGAGGCCGTATCCTCTGCTGCACCGGAGGTTAGGTCCCCCACTTAAAGCAGCTGCTCATTCAGCTGACTCTGCATTTTTAACCAAGAAAATTCACGTGTTACTGAGAGATGTGGTGGATCCTGTGCCATGGCGTTAACAGCGGGGATGGATAGTTTAGACCGCACAAGCTGGCAGGGCTAGAAGGAATTGAGTGATCATGATGTTCCCTCTCGATTTATACCATGCACATCACGAGATCCATGAATCTGTGAATTTCAAGGCTTCAGAAGTGAAGAGCCAGTGTGTTTATCCTGTCCCACTCATGTTATACACTTTGATGTAGTAGAAAAGGGTGAAGACCTTTTAGAAACTTTCTTCTTTCTCCCCTTTTACTCCAGGAGATGTACAGTTAAGTCAAACACAGCCTTGGGTCAAGTCCTGCCCTGGTTCTGTGCAGAAGTCCCAATATATCCAAAAGACTCAGCACACTTTCAATATACATCAACAGTAGCATGTGCTGGCTAGAAGAGATTTTAAAAAGCGGTCCTTCAAATGAATGCAGTTTTAGTTGTTTTCCTCGGTTGTTTGAGGTCACTGTTCCCCCGCCCTTGCTAATAAAGACGTGATTAATGACTTTTGGCAAAGCTACTGCCTGAAAGAGCCAATGCTTTAGGAAAAGCAAAACCAGTTTTCAGGTATTTTCTTTAAGGTTCATCTCAGAAACACACAAACACGTTTCAAAGCATTTACAAAACACGACGCCCCCTTCACCCCATCTCCACCCTCCTGCAGACACATTGCCATTCATAGCCTACATAATTGTATTCCATCGACCTAGAAGAACGTTCTTGGTGTGCCTTCAGTTGGAAAGGTAACCCCTCTGCACTGCATGAAGCACGAGTGCCAGCGCAGAGCAGTTATCATAGGGCTTCCCAGGGTGGCCATGTTGCAGTAATGGCTTTGTGATTACTCTCCCCAGACTGAGCAGTATCCAAAACTCCTGAGTGAGGCCCCCAAATCCCTCTTTAAATAAATCACAGTGATAGGGGAAAAAATAAATAATAATTAAAAAAATAGAAATTGTTTCCTCTGAGAGTGCTGGGCTCTTGTTTGGAAGCCTATTTCTGCAAGCAAGGAGGCTCAGAAATCCTGGAGGTCAAAAGCAAGACAGAAGAAGCTGAGATTCTCACAGCTGGGCCCAGGGCATCACAGAGGGGGTTTGGGGGAAAGCATCAAAAAACAGGGTGTCTATGAAAACCGCAGTAGCAAATGTAACAATTTAATTAGTAATGCCTCTGCTAAGGACCCATTTCTCCTAGGCAGGCCCTATTTCTCACGATGACTTGATGTGGCTTATCTTTCCCAAACAGGTGGGTTAAATCTTCGTGTTGGTGGGGTTTAGCCTGCACCATGGGGGCCTGTGCTGCCTTTGAGGGGACAGAAAGGATGTCTGAGAGAGGGTAACTCCTGCCTGGGGATAGGGATAGGGGTGGGGACTGGGATGCTGATGCAGATGCGGATATGGATGCAGATACACTGAGCCAGTGATGCTGCCTGAAAGCTCGTACATTGGGTATCAAATCTGCCCTGTGAATTAGTGCCACAAAAATTAGGACCAAAGCAGATGTGCTCATGTCTCCACCAAGGAGGGTGCAAGACCCATGTGTCACTAATGTAAAGATCATGTCAGGTCCTTAGTCCTCCACGCCGACCCTCATCCTGCTGGAGCTGAGCTCTGAGGATGTGAGCTGACCTGTCTGAGGCAAGCACGGCGTGGGCCAGGGCTTGCTCTCAGCCTCCACAGTAGCTGCATGGAGAGCTGGGGATGGCTCTGAGGTGCCTCAGTCGAGGCATGGGCACATTGCATGTCTCACAGCGTGCTCCATGGGGCTGCTTTTGCAAGGGGACATTTGTGTGCCTTTGCATGGGGAAGGGGTGGCCACGCTGTGAAATGTGCTGCGTCCCCAGCATGCGGTGCTTGGCAGAACTGGTGTTCTTCCAGCTGCAGGAGACTGTACTGGGGAGATCCAGTTTGGATGAACCACTGACATTTTATAATCCCTAGGAAAGAAAGGAATGAGGGCTCCAGTATGAGCTTGTCTCCAAAGCTGAAGCAAATCCTTTAAATTAGGAGGACACTCAGGCTAAGGGCTTATACAGAAATTCCCATTGCTATGTGCTTTCCCCGGCAGGCACCAACGTGGCTTAAAGCACCATTAAAATCCAGGCAAGCAGGAGATGTGTCTGTGGGTGCTTGCCACTGTGTTTCTGGACTGGCCCAGTCCAAACAGATGGTGAATTGGCAGCACTTACAATAAGATCCTGATCCATGTGCTGAAGCTTCCCCAAAATTGCTGTGGGTGGCTCTAATTATAACCTGTGTCCTACCGCCTCCCTTTTCTGTGAGTAGGAAGGAGACGAGCTTTCTTGTTACTCTAGCTGCCTGCCCGTTACCAGGTCGAGATTGTTGGTGGGATAAGGGCTTTCCATTTGTTTGTAGTACTGATGTCCTACTTGGCAACATGAGCCTCATTCCTTCAACCCTACAAAGGGAAGAGCCTGGAGCAAAGCAGGTTTGCAGCTGGCTTAACAACAGGGCTGCTCTGCATTCCTGTAAATTTCCAGATTCAAGTGCAGTTTGCTTTTCTTTGTTGCCAAGCCAAGTGGACATCTCGGCCCCTCTCATCCCACTGCTGAGCCTTTGGTAAGGCTGATGGGACCTGAGTGAAGCAGAGGCTCCAGAGGCAAGCACTGGGCTGCAGTGAGGCAAGTGGTTCAGCGATGCAGATGAAGACGACCAAGAGCTGCACCATCCGCCCACCTCCAGGCTTCCAAAGCAGAAAGGAAGCTTGCTCTTGAGGTCTGAGGTGAAGAGGTAAGTACAGGTATAGATCCAAGTCCCCAGGGCTAGTCTGATTTATTTAGCAGTCCAGCCGGTTGATACTTTCAACCTTGGATGTGTCAACTCTTTTCTTTTTAGCATGTGGCTCATTCTTGGGTTCCCATTACTTTATTCCACGTGAGTTTGGTGTTTCTTCATTGTTTTCTCCTGTGCATGATTGACATGAGCAGGAAGGAAATGTGGAAACTATAGAAACTGTTCTCTGTGCTGAGGGATGGTGCCTCATATTCTTCTGAACCTGACCCCATTGTTTGCTGCTGCGCCCGCAGGCACGTTCTCCGCTGCACGCTGGAAGGGCCAAGGCACCCTCACCCAGGTTCGGGCAACGGTCACCAAGTGAGAGTAAAGGACTGGCCCCATTCTCACTTGAGTCTGCAGGAGTTTCACCCCTGATTTGATCAGGGGAAAAATCAGGCCCCTAGTTACACTATATAAATAGAAGGATTTGATTTCAGGCAGATGGATATTGAGTTATTCTGAATTTTTCCCCTGATTTCATTAGTGAGGTGATTTATGTTACAAGGAAAACTAGTTCTGAAGCTGTCATTATTTACCTGAAATGCATCTGCACTTTGAAGTAGGCTCTGGAAACACAAGCAGAATTAAATTGCCCATAAAGTAGAGGTGGAAAGGCTTTTTCTGAGGTTTGAGACTGTTGGGTTCCCTCTACACTGGAATGCAAAATTAATGCCCTAAATTTAAACACTCACTAGGCTTTTTTAGTTTGCATTCATGACTTGAGAATGAATTCAGTCGTAAAAAGAAATGCAACTGACACATTTGGCATGCAAAACAACCATTGTTTTTGCCAGGGGGTTTCACATGCACGTGTGTATGTGTTTATCTGTAAAACAGCTCAAGAGCCTTCAAAGACTTGCGCAGTGGAAAAGTTGGCTTTGGCTGCCCAGAAGAAGTTAGCATCCATTAGTGGTCCTCAGTCCTCTTATGGATCATCCAAGTCCTGCCCTAAGGATCCACCCAGCTGTATCCTGTTACAAAGACTTAACATCATACAGGAACACTGCAGTCCCAAACCATTAAATGAAATAATGAAACAACTACATTTTCAGGCTGGGAACTTGTGTGAGCTCAGACACAGCGCATGGCTTTGTGCGTGCACCTTGTTTTGCTGCGCTGCTTTCTTCCCAAATGAATAGTGTGATAAAAGTAGCAGCAGCAGCAGCTTAGTGCAAAGCACCTAAAAAAAGGTGTTTGTTTCCATCACAGCGCTTAGCTCATTGTTCCTGCTACTCGTCCTGTTGACTGCTTGCTCAGGAAGGCCATGTTCCTGGCAGCCAGGAGCTCCTGCCTGCTCCCCACTGCTCTGCCACCAGATTCCTAAATTAACACTTTTTATCTCCGGTGCCTCCTTCTCCCTCTTTGTCAAAAGAGGTGGTTTTTTACTTCTCTCACAGGGATGTGGTGGGGACTTTTAGAAACTTTGAAAGCTGCTTACAGTTCCTCAGGTGGCAACAGAGAAACACACACTGGTATAACTGGCAGGAGATATAGGGATGCTGACTTGCCAGCTCTCACAAGTCTGGCTTTCCGAAGCTGTGCAATGAATTACACCACCCTACATCTTCTGGCCACTAGAGGGTTAACTGAAATTCCCGTGTGTGCTGTACTTGAATGAAAATACCAGCAAGCTGTGGTATGATAATATTTGTATCATCTGAATCATTTTGGACTTGGGATGAATGGTATCTCGCAGAGATGGAGGTTTGCTTTCCACTTCACTGTTTTTCCCTGGTGCTCCTCTTTTTCTCAGAGCAAGGCCATGCAGCAGCAAAACCCTCTGGGTGCTGCAAGCTCTCCATGCAGGGTCCCCGTCTACCTCTCATGGCTCCTGCGGTCAGGGGGCATGGGCTCATATCAAAGGGCAAGAAATGAGTCGATGCTCGGCTTCTATTCTGTGTGGCTTCCTGAAAGCAAGCATTGAATTATGGAGCCCAATTTTGGTTTTTTGTTTTTTTTTTTTTTAATTTGCCCGCCAGATCCGGAACTGAAACCATCAATTCATTTCACTGAAGATCTCACTCTCAACTCAAATCAGCACTAGCTACCTCAGCTAGCACCAGGTTTCTACCCACTGAATCAGCTGTCCCAGTTCCTATGGGAGTGAAGGTACCTGTTTTGTGATGTGAGAGAGGTTTTTTATTCAGAAAACAAGTTGAGAAGCTTCCCTAGACACTCACTACACAACTTTATGTTACTTCTTGGAGACAAATTAACCCCACAGACATGTGCTGATGGGGAACAAGGGAGAACTGACAGCGGGAAACATGGGGAAGCTCAGTCTGAACATGTGATTTCCCATCCTGACCTACACCGTCTGATCAGCGAATGACTCCCATAGTCTCCAACCATGTCAATTTGAGATCTACTTCCCAGACCACGGGCCCATGTTACAATCCATTTCCATAACCCTATGTCACCTTGGCGGCGTTGAGACCATCGGAAAAGGATGGGGACCACAGGACGGTGGCAACAGGAAGGAGCTCTGTTGCATGTTGGTCTTGCTGTGGTGTGTCGAATAGGGACAGTGCTGCCCCAAGCTCCAGAAACACAAATTCTCAGTATCTGTTCTCATATCTTTCAGAGCTGAACCAAAGTCCACTGAGATCAATGGAGTTTTCACACTGGCGAACACGAGTTTTGGATTCAGTTTCCCTAGATGAAAGTGTTAGGAACAGGCAGGAAATTATCCACTAGGAAATCTGTTCCAATCATCCCCTTTTATAGCAGATGCTTTGGAAGTGATTATGTGCTGTGTAAAGAAATATGTCCTTCTGAATTTATTCAGGCTAATTCTGAGCGAACCTAAAGCTCTTTTATACAGTTCAGGCTGTGCAAAGAGACTTAATGCACACAGAAATTAATTTACAACCAATTTAAATCGCCTTTGTTCTGCCAGAACCATAGAAAGCAGAAAAGCCTGGGACTACACTGTTTTTCATATGTGTGTGTTGATCAAGAGTGTGTTTTTCTTTAACTACTGCGGTTAGAGTGACAGAGTGAGCATTCAAGTGATAGGCAGACAGTGATTCCCTAGGGTGGATGTAGCAATGGATTTCTTCAAGTATAATTTATCCCCCTTCTCATAAAGGAATAAGCCCCACACGTATAAACACCTCTATAGCATTATAATTCCAAGCACAGTAGGGAAGTTTCCTACTTTCACACACACAGATGCAGGCTTACAATAAATGTTGAGGTCCATATCAGCAAGCATGTCCTTGCTCCATACTGTGGAATGAGTTCAAAAGAAAGTAGCGGGACAGATGATTCAACTTTGAAAAAAAATCACATTTGTGAAGGCCTTAAACTTCTCTTACCTTCTATTTGCTGCAATTTCATGTTATTTGCCACACACCTTGAAAGGTTTCCAACTGACATCAGTGGGATTGAGTCTACCTTCAACTGCCTCAGAGGGTCATCTTACAAAGAGCCTTCTCACCCCCACCACCAGCTCAAGCTCTGGAAGTGCCAAACAACTCCTTAGGCAAAAATGAGTTGTTGTGTGTAGATTGATCTTAGCCATTTTAAAAGCTCACTTGCTCACATACCTACAAAACTCTTAAACATAGCAGTTCTGATGGATCTTCCTTTTCTGTTCACAAGGATGGTGTCTCCCATGCCATCAGCTTTCTGTCCACATCAGTGGGGGTTAGATGTGGCTGAAAGCACCTGGAAAAGTGGCTGGATATTTGTTTCAGGTTTGGGCTGAATTTTTTCTCTCCCTGATTTAAATTGCAAAAGGAATCTTGACTGTTTTTTATAAAAGCACTTAATCTAGCTGGGCTTTGTATAAATCACAGTATCAGACAGCCATGAATTTGCTTCTCTCTTCCTTGCAGGGGAGGGCTGAAGGGGAGCTGCTGAAGTTGTCTTCAGCCACTCCATGCTGGAGATCCCCTGTGTTTGAATAAAAAGCCAGGGCTTAGATCTGTCTGTACAGAAGGACAATCCAAAGTCCATCCACAACTGTCTATAAGCACTGAGCTCAGGCAACTTCCAGTGCCTTTAAAGGGAGCAGAGTCCAAACTCTCCCTGCTGATGCTGAGACGGAGCAGTGCAGGGTAAGGGCTGACTCCTTCACAGCCCAGTTTACCAGGAGGTCCAGGAGCTTTTCCAGGTGCTTTCAGCCACATCTAACCCCCAGTGATGTGGACAGAAAGCTGATGGCATGGAAGGCACCACAGTCTTCTCTCTGCTTGGCTTTGCAGGAGTACCGCAAGGGGCTGTCTTCAGAGGGGTGTTGTGAAAAGCCAGGTGCATCAGCTAGGACCAAGCAAGGCTGGGTGCAAAGCAAAGGGAGACCACAGTTTGCTTTCTTCCAACACAAGGAGGGCTGTGTTTCGTCTTCCCACAGCCCTCACAGTTTCACCGCCTACATGACTGTTTCAGGACAGCCTCCCCAACCCATCTGAATCTCAGGAATGGCAGTTAAAATGATGCTCTTGTTCCCCACTGCAGCATCTCCAGGCTTAGGACAGCGCCAAGCCCCTTGATGCCAAAAGGCCCCTGTACTAAAGGCACACGGGCTGGTTGCCAAAATCAACCTCCCTGTGTTCCTTTAGCCTGAACATGCCTTTTTAGCTGGCTTCAGCCAGGAGATATACAGCACATGGTTAATGTTAGGTGCCTGCTCCAGTTCCCAATCAAGAAACAGATATTCACCATGTGAACCATGGTGCTACTCAGTCAAAACAACTCAAAATAAAAGCACTGTCTACTAACAGTGAGAGGGATTTGTTTGGTACAAATTACTTGGCAAATAATCCTGCACCTCAGATGCATTTCAGAAAACCATGACCTATTTCTGGATGACTTATCACACCCACGTGTGGCAAAATTCCTCCAATAAACCAGTTGTGATGAATGATTTCAATGTTGCTGCTGTTTATTATTATTATTATTATTATTATTAACTGCTTTGACCACCTTAAATGTTCTGAGACAAGATGAAAGTACTGAAACTTCTAATGCCTCCCTGCAGAGTCGCTATTGTAGGAGTGAAAAAGAGAAGAATGGATCAGTTTTTAGTAAAACCCATGGTTTATGTAAAGCATCTGATTCAAAACCTATTTTCTATGTAGCCTTTTCTTGCAGACTGAAATAGTAGGCTGCATTCAAACTAGACTTTGAGCTCACTGAAAAGGAAATGCTGATGAAAATCACGACTCAAACACCCTTGCATCATTTAATTCTATTTGTTTTATTGGTGAGATACAACCTGGGCCCTGTTCTACCACTGTAGAAGGAAACTCGGCAGAGGGCAGAAGGCCAGCCTCAGGCTTAGGCAGCCACTGCACTGCAGTCAAACCCAAGGGCTGGAATTTGGACCAGACCAAAGTCCACAGGGCCAGATTTCACCTTAATGACCACTTCAAGTGCAGCCCTGTAGAAAGGAAAACGTTTATCTTCTTAAAACACGCATCTGTAGCAGAGTTCAGGTTCTTCCAAGGGCAGCTCCTCTTTCCTCTTTGCATCCACCCCAAGTGATAGAGAGCAGCCACGTACCAGATGCTGGGCAAAATCCATGCCCCACTTCTCTGCACATGGATGGTGGGGTTCCTCTCTCTTCAAACCACCCACGCAGAGATCATGACATCTTTCCTGTCTGCCCCAAGTGTTTGTGTTTCATTTGCGTGACTTTTGGGTCTTGCTATCTCTGCAGCAATTGCAGCTTCTGAACACCATTTCAAACACTCCTGCCCAAGAGGTTTTTTGGTTAACAGGCCATCATTTTGGGAGAAATGAAGCTATGAGGCAAGCTGTATGTGCGGTGAGCATGCACATGTGCTTGTGCCCACAGAGCTGCGGTGGCATAACAGACTTCTCTGCAGAAATCACCGTCCTGCTCTCATTTCTACGATCTCTAAGTAGCTTCCCATTTTCTATATATGAAAAGGATATTTATAGGTATCGGGGAAGTGGCGACATGAACTTAACCTGAAATGCCTTGCAGCAGAAAAGAGACAAAGTTCCTTGTTGTGGCTGCTGGACAAACCCCATTATTTGGTCTGGCTCTGTTCCTGATGTGAGCTGTGTTGCAGTACTGAAGGTGTTCAGTTCAAGGGAAGGCTGTCACTGCGCTATGCTGTGGAGCAGTGATGCTGAGATATTGCATCCTAGGAGAAAGCACCCTGGCACTGAGGAGTCATAGCAAAAAGATACCCTTCTAAGGAAGCCGAAGCCAACACCTGAGAAGCTATACAATAGTCGTAAAAGACGCTCAGCCTGCAATGCCTGATGAAATATGGATCAGTGTAATTGTTTCTTATGCTGCTGAAGTATATCAAAAAGCAACACAGAGACTCTATGTATTGTATTACCACTGCACCCTTCAGTGGCTACATCCAACATGTTATTATCTTTATTTCCATGCTGACAGCACCAAGTGAGTTGATTTATTTTCTGTGCTGTCTTAAATATCAGAGAAGATATGCATGGGATACAGCAAATGAGCTAAATGCGTGCTTAGCCAAAGCCTTCTCTTGATTCACTTTGACTTACCTGGGTGTTTGCTAAGTGAAGCTCTTCAGAGCATTTGTGAGCCGGCACCCACCAAGGGTCTTTGCATGTGGCAACAGTGATTTGCTGACACGGGTGAGATAAGCCGCAATTGCACTGATTGTTTCCTACTCCCCTTTCTTGAACTCTTTTGCCTCACAACTAATATTGCTCCCAATAAGAAAAGCGTGCAATTAGCAGATTCAGACTGAAGACTGGTTTCATATTATTTGACTTCTGGTTCTGAAGCTCTGTGGGGGACATGTTTTCAAGCTTTTTCTTCAACCACAAGATTTAGAAACCTACTTTTCTAATTTTTTTTTTTTTTTTTTTTTTTTAAAGAAAGCTGAGATTCTCATGTAATCACCTGCCTCCAGCAGCTGGGTCTTAAAATACAGGACCAAATATGGTTTGAAGTGGAAACAATGAATGATCAGCTTTCCTCACATGAGTAGTCCCTTTGAAGGCTAAGCATCTATACTCCTGAGCAAAGTTACGTATATACATGAGAGCTTGCAGAACCAGAACGTGAACAAAAAATAAAACTTAACTTACCCTAGAAATACAAACCTAGTCGGGGGAAATACCCTTTTCCTAAACTAAACGTATTTCTAATCTTTTTTTCCTTTCTTTTGTAAAAATACCTGCTCAGATACAGATGTCTTATAAGCCCTACTGTTTTAAGTCTTTCCTTGAATGTTTCAGTAAATATTAAGAAAACTTAAGGCAATAACAGAAGTTTATGACTTTTTAAAAGTACTTGTTCCTTTCCCTCCCACATTATGTTTCTTTTTAAAAAAGTCACATAACCTACATCTTTATCTGCTCCAGTCTGAAGGTTCTATTTATAGGTTTTGGTTATGAATGTTTTTTCCTATGAAAAGGTCAGACCTCGCACATATACAATGGTGGAAAGCCCTGCTTATTAAAAAGCAGGCAGATGGATTTGTTAAAAAGAAGTAATTTCATAATGCAGCTGCTGTGAAAGGAGGCTGCTTTAGCAGAAACATCCTCATGCAGCTTTATGAGAAAAACAGGTAAAGGAGTTCTGTTTTGCGGCTAAGTAATTTTTCCTTTCCCAGCCTCTATCCTCACATGCACGGCACGTTTTTTACCTCTATTTACATGCTTTGTGCTACACCCACGCAGACACACATACACATGCACAACCGTGCACACACACACTCATACTCACTTGCCCCATTTTTCCAACCCCCGCTGCCCTGGAAAGGCTGGAGGAGGTGATGGTGCACTATTTCGGCATCTCCTGCATGGACCAGCCACTTCCAGACTGCTGCCTGGGGCTCACCGGACACCAGCCACACTCAGCTTCTCCTGACTGAAGCAGATTGTGAGTGCCCTTGGTCAACACTGCAGATTTGGGGTAGCCTGAGAGGTGGGTCCCACGTCTGGGTCTGAGGGGATGCAGGCCAAGACCCCACCTGGCCAAGACAATTCCTGCTCAGGGTGATCAGGGAAGGGGTGGGTGTTGACTGACAGTTGTCATGCACCAGCACCCAAAGGAGATGCACTGCCCAGCACAGGGTGTTGCTTTGAAGGATGAGATTGCTCTGGTCAGACCTTGACAACAAGATAACAGCCAACATCAGCCTCCTGCATGATGAACAACCAGCAGAGACCTCTCTCATTCGACGATGTTAAAAGGAGAGGTCTTGGCTGCTTTGTTCTAGCCCTGAGCGAGGAGCTTTGATTAGCTGAATGAAAACCACTTCATCCTAAAAGCTTTTCTCTCCCTCCTTCTTCCTCTCTGAAGCATCCTAAGCATTCCCCACACCTGCAGCACCCTGGAGTGCTGGAAACAGTGCACGTAGCCTCACATTTCCTAAAAACCTGTGTTATTAAGGAAGGCTTTGCCCCTGTTTTATGAATTCATATGCAAAACCCCCAATTCTTCTAATTTAAACTTTGAAAATAGCCACTTATCTCTAACTCCTGACTACTTTGTACAAAAATGGCCCCCATGTTCTGACCAATCTCTTCTGCTTTGAAGGAGCAGCCTGTGCAGGAGGGGATGGGGTTGCTGCTGAATGCGTAAGGTGTCCTCCCCCAGCCTCCAAGGGCACATCCATCTCAGCATTTAATTTCCAGGGGAGCATTGCAGCTTGTTCACTCTGAAGGGCTTTGTCTGCACCAGCTCCTCCTCAGCAGCAGCCCCAAACAAGTTGTCCCCAGGGTTTTAAATTCAGGGGCCCACCTGTGCAGGAAATAATTTGCCCTGTTAGTGTTTCCACCACTGCTGCTGTCTGTCATGTCACTCCAGTGAGGAAAAAGGAGGATGGATTCACTGAAAACCTTCTCTTTCCCCACAGCGGGCTTGGCCCAGCACCTCTGGGCTTATTCATCAGCTGCTTCTGCTACCATGAAGTAGTGCTCTGGGTGCCTCCTCCATGGTGCCCTCCCACGGGGTGCCGGCCCTGCTCCTCATCTCATTAGCTGCATGTGAAGTGACAGCAGTGGCAGGGTAGCCAGGGCTCCCCTGACAGGCATAGCCTGCTCCAGGGAGGTAATAGGTCTCATCAGCCCCAGTCAACACCATTGGTGTCCCTGGGGATGGCCATGTGGGTGGGAAGCTTCATCCACCCTTCACATCTGCTCCCAGATCCGTCTCCACAAATGGCTCCACAGGCAAGATTTAGATGGTCCTTCATATGCTCATCCCAAATACCTTGGTCGGAAGAACAGGTTACAGGAGAGCTGGGCTCTAGGGCTATCATCCCAAGTGCAGCAAAGCTCCCATTGCTATATGCAAGCAGAGCTAAGCAAGCCTCCTGGTTGAATGCCATCTCACCTAGGCTTCCAGAACCAGAACCTGCCAGCCTTACCCAATTCCAGTCAAGTTCTTGGTGGAGACATATGGCAGCTTCCACTTACCTGCAGCACAGTATTAATATCAGCAGATTATCACCTGCCAGTTTGCCACCTGCTTGCACCAACAGGGTGAAAGCACAAATAATCTGTAGCAACAAAACTCATGGGATTTAGAGCTTAGGCGGTGCATGGATATTTTGCCCCAGGTTAATCTCACCCATTTTGAAATCTGATCCAACATCTGATGGGATCCTGTAGTGATCATCAGTTGGAAGAATGGCACTGGAAATGGGCAGAATATGCAACAAGGAGAGCTGATTTAGTCCAAGAGTCAAAGTGAGTCTGGAATTTGGAAACATGGAATGAAACATGGGCCTCCCTGACAGACCATGTAGGTGTAGTGCATATTCCTTTATCTGTAGTGAAATCAATGAAAAGGTTTAGTAAGGCAAGAGTGGAAAAACAAGAAGAAACAGTCTTTCCAGCTGACCTGTTGTGCCCCTGTCTTGACTGTTGTTATTTCAGAGATGAGCTTCTGATAGCCATTCAACCCAATGCAAACCTGGCTTTAGCTCACCTCAGATGCCCTGTCCCACTCCCAGCTCCCAGGCTACCGAAGAAGCATTAATTACTGCCTTTGCAAATGAGAGCATCTAATTGCACCACAGGGCTTGATGCATGTGAAAGGGGATACATTAAATTACAAACCACTGTTCCTCTAAGCTGCAATGTCTGTATGTGCACCAGGCTGCAAGTTACTCTGGCAAGAAAAGGCATGTTACAGATTTGTAAAGTACTGTGCACATTAGTCAACATGGCCATTAAAACCAATATTGCAGTTGTGGAGGCAGATATTAAAATGCTCATATCTTTTATGGTAACCATATTAATCCAAGAGGAAATCAATTTATAATGAACTTGATGGCAGCCAAGACTGAAATCATCAAGCTCTCCTCGTCTGCGACACCACGTAGGAGACAGTTGTGCAGCCCGTATCTGCTGTGTCTGGCAAGGAGGGTCGCAAATCTTCCCTCGCTCTGAGCATCTCTGGGACTGGATCCCCACCTGATGTCCCTCAGCATCATCCACATTACCCTGGCTTGGTTATGAAAAGTTCCCAGATCTCTCTGAGGATCAAGATGCTCTGACTGACTGCGATGCTGGGGAAAAGTGCCCGGGTCTGTTGCAGAAAGGATCATGAACCAGCAAGGCTGGGAGAGGCCGGGAGGTGTGCAGTCCAGCAGTGCTGTACACCTGCCTACCCAGCTGTGAGTCTGCAAGCCAGGGGAAAGTGAAATAGCTCTGCCCACACCGCGCTTGTCGCAGGGGGTTGGGGAGCGGGGAGTTCTTAGTAATACCGAGAGCAAAGAAGTCTGCCTTAGTCAGATATTTTTAATGATTTCTCCCCACACAGGGCAGGAAGTGAAACTGAGGTCCCAGTCGAGCCCCCCCACCCCTGCACTCCCCCTCGGCAACCCCCTCGGCAGCGAGCACACCCGCGTGGTCCCACCATGCCGGTGTGTGGCAGCGGACGAGACGTCGTGCTTTCAGTCATCATGGCTGGGATGCTGTGAGCTGGGCTCCCACACTGGCACATGCCATCCTCCCCGGCCCCAGGTGGCCCCGTCTGCCCCCATGCCACCCATGCTGTCCACCATGGAGATGCCCAGGCAGGTCTGGGTTATGGGAGGAGGACCAAGATTAGATTTTTGACCTGCCATCATATGATCTAATATGATCTCTTCCTGGCCCTGTTTCCAGCCCAAATGTGACCTGCAGGGCCTGGTGAACCCCCCAGTGAACAAATGCCCTAGTCTTCAAGGGACCATGTGGCCAAGCTGGTCCCTGACAATTGCAGGTCCTTGGGAATCTGTGGCAGCACTGATTTTATTGCTACCATGGTGAAGCCTATCCTTCCTTTGATCTCCTTCTACTGACTAAATAGCATGTGGCAGGCAGATTAGAGGGGTATCCTCCAACCCCTGTGTGATTGCAGCCCTTTCTGAAGCAGAGGACAGGTGCTGTGTGATGTTTCACAGCAAGGACACCAAGCAGCTCAGAGCAGACACTGAAAGGAAAAGAGGATGGAAAGCAGGAAACATTTGCTGCCTGCCAAGGCTCCCAGGTGGCAGAGTAGTCCCAGTGCTTGAGCTTTTACCAGCAAGTTGCAAATCATCAGCCTCCTTGGGAAACAACCATCCTCCTGCCCGCTGGGACAGAGCACAGGCTTCATCCATCCTTGCTCTGTGATTCAGCTTGCAGTTGCTGAGAGTGAGTGTCCTAAAAGTTGCATAAAGAGGTGGTGGCTTGGTCACCTTGGGTGCTTTGGAGGGGAGGTTCCTGCGAGAAATCTACCAGTAGTGACACCCCACCATAGTGAAGTCCGTCTTGCAGGACCCAGATGAGCCAAAGAGAAAGATGTAAAGATGCTGCTGCTTCAAGTAGCTGTGAGTGAACACTATGTAACAGATCCTGACCTCAGATTCCCAGGAAGCCCCTTGAAAAATGAAATCACTTGAACGTGACTGGGGTGAGGAGGACATTACATTGCAACCTTTTCCCCAGCTGCTTCTTGATACCTGTACCTGTGGCAGTTGTAGGAAGGGAATGTCTTCACCTTCCATCCCTGTGCTGGACTCTCAGATGGATGTCCTCAGCCTCCCAGGTGAGACTATGAGGGATGCCACTACCACATTTGCTTCAGGGAAGCCTCAGCAAATCGTTCAGTGCTACTGTGCCTGGGTGGTTTTGGGTGGTCAGAGTACATTTCCGTTGTATACAAAGTGGCTGGGCAGAAGGGACAGCTGGCAAGCAGATTAGGACCTTGGGTCCATTCCCTTTAACAAGGACAACTCAAGGGAAGTGACCGAACAGTAGCATGGTCCTTCCTCCCGTTAGCCTGATCTGCAGGGCTTGGTCAAAGGTCTTTTTATTACTGTTCTCTACTCCAATTAAAACATCCTACAGATTGTACTTGGCAGACTCTCAACAGCATCCAGAACTAAAGCCTGTTAACAGGATACAATCGGCTAGGTTTAGGGCTTGAAGTAAGCCAGAGGGGTAGGGAGCAATTGCCAACTGCAAAGTGCCAAGTCCTACGGTCTGCCCATTTTAATTCTGTCTGCTAATTGCTTTCCAGAAGAACCCACAGGTCCCAAGTGAAAATCAGAAGCCAGTGGCCAAAAATGCACATGCCCGGATCAACGGGAAGCCCAGCTTCGGATGGCTGCACGGCCCCCCTGCGCCCAGGGTGTCCCCATAGACCAAAGAAGGGTGGCAGGGGCAGGGTGGTGGCCTGTGCCAGTGGACTTCTGTCAAGCCAGCATGGTGGGCTTGAGAACATAGTGTCCTCCTGCCAGTCAAGCATCACTCAGTGTTATCTAAAGCCCGCTGGGCATTTTGCACAGTCTGGCGGGATTGCTTGGTCTGGCTGGGAATTCAGTCCTTACAGGAGCCTTTGAGACACGTCAGCTATTTTCCAATGATCACGCCATCCCTTACCCGCTTCAGGGAGTGGTGCTTTGCAGAAGGATTTTCACCAGCAGCAAAGCAACAGAGCAGCATTTCTCTGGGGTGCGATGGAGGAATTAGAAATAAACAAAAGACTTAGTTGTCTCATACACTAAGGAACAGTATCTGAAGTGATGGAAAGAGATCTGTGTTCATGAGTCCCTGCGTGGCAATTCAAGCTTGATAATACCCAGAAAAGAGGTATTTTGAAGCCTTGATGGAAAGGGAGAGGGAAAGGGGTCACAGCCCAGTTCCCACATTAATTGGCTTATGGGGAAAGCAACCAAAAGGTCTGAGGACCTCTTTGTCAGGTTGTGGGCAGGACCATGACCCCTTTGCTAAGTGAGGTGCTGGCTAGGGAGATGGAGGTGAGCTGCGACATTGAGCTGGCAATGTGTGAGCAGTGCTGTGGGAGAATAGGAGGTGGGGTGAGCAGGGGGTGCTCTGCTAAACTCTTTGGTCCTGATGGCTCAGCAAGGGCTTGCAGCAATGCATGGGATGGAGAGCAAAAGAAACAGAGTGAAATGACCCGTCTGATTTCCTTATGCAGTTGAAAGAAATGCAAAGTGCGAACCAGCCCCTGATGAAAATAAGGAGTGATTCACACCAGTCTGCAGGCTGTAGGATGCAGCAATTTTCTTTCCAGCTCAGCTCTAATGGCAAGTGAGTTTGATTTTTACAACTCAATTACTTTTAATGATCTATGGGTATCATTAATGATTGAGTTAAGGACACATCTTTCAGATAGAAAAGCTTTATGTTGACAGGGGGTCTTTGTAATTGTTTCCTTTTGTTTGGGTTTTTGATTTGGTTTGGTTTTCATTCCCAAACATATACATTTCCCTTATTGTTTCTGAAATCTATCAGCAAAAAGCACAGCCTTGTGTATCTCCTGCCATTCCTGACCAATGCACAGGGAAATGACCCTGCGTGCCATGTGGGGACTGTGCCAGCAATTCCAAAGATCAAGCAGGGAAAACAGATAATGCAAATAAATCACAGGCACAATGGAGGACTCTCCCTATAGGGACTGGTGGCCTTAACCTCATTCAGACCAACAAGAGTTAAAGGTTAATGCAGGTGTCACTTGAAAGGTAATTTTCTATTGATTTGCAAGGAGGTCCCTGACCTACTGACCTTTGTGCTACAGGAAACAGGAGTTCCCCTGGAGCAACATATGTGCAGGCAAATGTATTATTTACTTTGGTAGTCCCTCTAGAATTTATAGGCCCAGGCAGGACCAATATAGATAACCTAAGGAATGTGGTAGCCCTTGTAAAGATTTCTGCCTCACACTTAAATATTTGGGCAGCAAAATAGCAACCTTGATCATAATTTGACTAAAGAAAACCACAAGGGCGCTGTCCGATTTCTACATCCTCTTACAGGCAATAAAAACCGCCCATAAATAATTTTCACGCAATGCCTCAGGAGCTCCTTGCAAGGGTCAGCTCAAGATTCGCTGGACATGATTCATCTTGTGCATGGATGTAACTCCATTCGCTTCTGTGGAGCTGTTCCTGCTGTGTATGGTGGGAGGGGATGGATGAACTGGATTCAGAAGCATGCAGCGTCCTGGTGCTGCTGCTTCTGGGAGTCACGTTTTGAGCCAGTCTCGTGCAGCACCTCCAGAGGCTCAGCTGTAAGCACCTGCCCCTGGCTAGACAGGTTCTTGAGTCTGGAGCCAGGAAGCAACAGCAAATCTTCTGTGGCTTGGCCACAGATTGGGAACTGTGTAGTTAGAAGTATTCCTCCTGTTTCTTCAGTAGGAAATTAAGGATTTTTTAATGAACAACTGAAAGGCTTAGCACAGAGACATGGCTGCAGCGCTCCCTGGGGACTGTAATTACCTCCCGCTCTCCCTCCGCTTGCGCTGCAGTGGATGGTTCGTGATTCACAACTGATCAGAGAGGAGATAGCATGCACGGGGAGCCCGCCTCCTGGGAACCATGAAAGGGCGTAGGGCTTCCAACCTGAAAGTCAGCAGCAGATTTCCCAACTCACAGAGATTTACGTTTACAAATAAAAAGTGAGTATTTTCAGTGGCTGCAAGGATAAGGAGGAAAGCGGTGGAGAAACAAGGAATACCCCATTTTTTGGCCACACACACAGCATAAATGCAAGGGTGACCTGCACATCCTTAGCTCATCCCTCTTACCTCCATTCAGGTGAGGCAATTGAACGTGTCAAGGTCTGCCATACTTCTCAGAGGTATATTCAGCAGCCCTCCCGCTCCCATCCCTGGTGCTCCTACGCTGCCCCAGGTACTCCCTGTGCTTGTCCAGTCTGTCCTTTCCCCTGGTGCCCTACACAAAGGAAGGGGCCACCATCCAGGAACTTGATCTGCAGTTCTACAGGGCAAATGGCAAAGCAGATGGGGCTTTTCCTCCACAAGGCTTCATAGCAGCTGAGAGATGTGAAAGCTTGCAGAGCTCTTGCTGTCATTCCCCAGCTTCTCTGGGTACTGTGAGGGTGAGCCTCAGGGGTGGGGATGCTGCAGAGCCTCCACGGCCTGCTGGGAAGAGTCTGGATCAGGGCTCAATGGGTCTGCCAGCTCCAGGGGAATCCAATTCTCTTCCTCCCACAGGAAGACTCTCAGACATTTCTTTTCAGCTCTTCTTCCCACACCCCACCCCAGCCCAATTCTCATTCCTGATTCCTCTCCTTTTCCTTCCCACTCCCAGGGCCTTGATCTCCCTGCCAAGCCGAGTCTCCTCCAGCAGGCTGCTAGCTGTCATCTTCTGCCCCACACGGCCTTCTGCCAGTGATGCATCCAGGCCTGCCTCAAAATTTGGGGCACAGAACCTGGCAATTTCATGTTGACCCACCCAAGCTGGGAGTCTATCACAGCCTGGGGACACCTTGCCTAGGTATGACTCAAGCTGCTCATTACCTGCCAGGGCTGCCAGTCAGGCAGGTCATTATATACCCTGTGTTCCAGGCTGGCTTCCCAGGAGACCCAATTTCACACAAGGATTTTGGGGATGGTCTTGGCATGTCCTGGTGCTGGTTGCAGCTTCAATACATCCAGGCCTTTCCCTACCCACTGGGAAAGCCAAACGTGACAGCCTGGTATTCCCATCTCCCTTTTGCAGTGCACTGCTTCTCTGCCACCATCATGCACACCTCTGCTCCACAGAGCAAGTCTTGCTTTGACCTTAATCTTCTTAGCCACAACAGAGGCACCTTCACGCTTGCTTGTATGGCAATGGTGTCATCCCAAAGATGCCAAACCATGTCTATGATGCTGGAAGAAGTTAATGCTCCCAGGGCTCCTCTGGCTTTCCAGTGGAGTAAAACGGACAGATGTTCATTAGCTGTGTGACCCAACAAAATAGTTTTTGGTGGGTTCACCCCCTTTGCCTCCCAGCCAGGTATGTGAGTTACACAGCATCCCACCTGTCAGCCACTGCTGCTCACCTGGCACAAGAACCAGCTTTAAAGAGCCTGCGAACCACAGGCAGCCCACAAGCCACAAATTGTCCAGTCCTGGAGGTTTTACCCCATCTGCAAGCCTGAAATCCTACAACGGTAGATTTGGGGAGCCAGAGGACCTGCAAGAAAGCTGTTGCAGGAATGCTGTGCTCTCTGACACCTTCCCTGCTCCTGTTCCTCCTGGTGCCGGCAGGAGCCTTTCTCCCCTTGTTCAGCAGCACCTATGACTTGCCCATTTCTCTGACCTGTAGATCATGAGAGAAACCACTCATCACTCAGTCCTCGTTCATTCCGATGTCCCTTGGGGCAGCAGACAGAACCGGTTGAGGGATGAAAAAAGGGAAGATGAAACCCCTGCTTGGGGCTGAGCCAGCCTCCACCAAGCACCACATCCAGGCTGTACTGCTGTCTGCAACCCTGTGGCAGGATTCCCCCACCTTCTGCCAAGAAGTACAGGAGTGACGTGAACTCGGTTTTACAGAGGAAGAAACCAGACACAGGGAGGTTTAAGCATACTCTTGTTTTCCAGAGCTGCCTGGCCCCTATAGAGGACCAAGGTGAATCCAGGTGTGAGCTGGGTTGGGCTCTGCTGAGCTTTTCTCCCCTAGATGTGCTGTACCTGATCCATACGCTGCTGCAGTTCCTTGGTTGGAAATGGTATTTACTTGCTGAAAGAAATCTCTGGGTAGAGCTATATTTGGATTAGGAGAGAGGAAAATAAACCCTACAGAACAAGAAAGATCAACAAAACTGTCACCACAGGCAACTCTTCTTTGACTCTGTCACCCACAGTTGGTCAGTGCCACTGCAGAGAGAGTGGCACAGCTAAAGCTGATGATTGAAAGAAGTGGAAAAATGGATCGGCAAGGCAGCAACTATTCCCACCAGCGATCTTGCAGATCCGCTACAGGTGGACTCTGCTAAACTGTGCAACAGGGGAAGGCACTGACTGCCCTCAAAATGTGGTCTCCACCCGTATTCACAGGGATGGTCTTCACAGCCTTCCTTTTGTAATGCTGTCACCTTTTCACTGATACATTGGGCACTTGTGTCAGCTCCTCTGCAAAGGGCAAATGAGGTCTCAAGTGCAAAATCAGGGCATCTTTTAATAGGCCAGGTCAGCAGCAGATGGGTAAGGCAGGAGAAAATTCACAACATAGCCCTCCCTGAGAGAAACGCTTTTTAAAAAAATTAGCTTGCAGCCTTTGACCCCTTTTATATGCACAAACCCAGGCTGCGAAACAGAGGGATGCTGCTGGGTGGTGTTAGAGGTTGATGGCTGCTCTGCACAAACTCCCCTAGATGCTGCCGAGGAATGAAGCGGCAGTTGGTTATTATTTTTAGCCCTCCGTTCACGTGGTCTGAGGATCAGATGCACATTCCCAGATGCTCATTCCACAAATGCCGAGATCCCTTCAGCCCTCAGTGCGTAGATGCACAGAGCTGGCACAATGCATCACCGTGCTGGGGGCAACAGCAGGGGCTGGATCCCCCCCATCCCACAGACCCACACGTACACGTGCATGTACACACCACCTGCTTTGCTCAGGAAGCCTCCAGTGAAAAAGGCTTTCTAGGAAACTTGAATAAATAGGCGTGGGGAAGTCAAACTGAATCAATCCATCAGGGCATGCACGCTGCTGAGCAGTCTGCATCCCCGGAGGACACAGGCTTGCTGGGAAGGCAAAGGGCTGCGTTTCGAGGGGAGAAGCCAGGCAGAGGCACAGGGAGAGCAGGAGGCAGGGGCTGCCTGCGGGAGGAGCAGGGTGTGAGGAGGGTGATGCAGGAGAGCAGGAGCTGGACCTGGCAGTGAGAGTGAGGCAAGCAGCTGCGATCCCTCTGCCAGGCGGTGACGGCCAGCAGGCGCTGGGGTGGGTATCACTTCCCATCCCTCAAGGAGAAGGTGGTTCAGGAGTACGCAGAAAAGGAAAAGAGAGGAAAACAAGCCCTGCAGTGAAGAACAGTAAGTGTATCCTCAGCTCTGTCTTGACCTCTGCAGAAGCTGGAAGGGGACTCTGGCATGTCTGAGGTGTGGGGAACAGACTGGGCACATGCAGAGCATCCACAGGACATGCACAGTCAGTCTAACCCTGGGGAAACACGTGTGAGCTCCCTTACGCGGGTCCACACAGCTCTGAAATGGCTGCCTGGCATCCGAAATGTCAAATCAAAGTCTGAAGCCCTTACCTTCTGCCCTGGCAATATTTCTGGGCAGGTAAAAGATATACTCAGGTTAACCCAGGCCCAGAGAAGTCATGCTGGGAGGTGATGTTGTACAGGAGTTAAATAATGGCAGGCCTGCCCGGCTATGGGAGAGAAAACAAGATCCAGCAGCCACAATCTGAAGCCAGACAAATGTAGATTAGGCATAAGGTGTGTTTCTATTGGGAAGCTTAATTAACCGCTGGCACAGCCTTGGAGGGCTGTGATGGATTCTCCATTACTGGCAAGGGTTCCATTTGCATTTGGATGTATTGCTGAGTGCCCTGCTCTTGTTCAAGTGTAGATATCGATCTAAGGGCAGAACTGATAGGGGAAAGGCCCCAGGTCTGGGCTCCCCAGGCAATCAGCAGTGGTGGAGCATTCCTGCTGGTGTTGGTTTTGGCACCAGTGGAGATTTGGGCTGGCACAAAAAAAAGCAAGAGACAAAGCCTTGCAGATAAGACCCAGAATACCAGAACACCTCTGGCCTCAGTGGTGGATGTCAAGTGACCTTGAAACCCATGACAAGGCACAAGGACCATGGGGACGTGATGAAGGCAGGTCCCTTCTCCACTACAAAGCCGTTCCCGTGAAGTCAGCAGTCTTGTGAAGTCAGCAGCCATTCACTCGAGGTGGCACTGCAGAAGGCAAGAGATGTCTTGAGTGCCCAAGGCCAGAGGCAGGCATGCCTTCCCCTGCTCTGCAGGCTGCCAGCAGTTTCTGGACCATCCCACCCTTCTCTTCCCTTACACAGGGCAATTGCACAGCCTCACTGGCTGGGAGAGGCTCAGGGTGGGGTTGTGGGCCTGGGAGGACTTTTGCAAGCTACTGGGGTTGTCCCTGGCTTGGATGCCTGAAGAAAACTGCTTACCTTGCTTAGTGAAAAGTATGTTTTCTTGCAAGGACTTTTCTTCTGGCTTCTGTCCCTTAGACCAGTTTCTGACTGGTAGATAGCTTTGGAGTGAGTCACTTTTCTCCGTGCCTCAGTTTCCCTGTTTGCAAGCTAGCTGAGAGGCTGAGTCTGTTCATGTTCATTCAGTCATAGTGCTCCTGAGGGAGGAGGAGAGGAGCTCTCTGAAGCAAACCCGGAGCCTTAATGACCTCAACTTTCCAGGGGCAAAGCCTCACAGCTCTTGATATCACACTTCTTACCAGCACAGTCATCTTGAGAGAGTTGTTGCGATACCCAGAGAGGCTTCTAGCCCACGGACACCCAGCAACTGCAACCGCAGCGTGGCACTTCACGCCGTGCATCTCCCTCGAGCTCTGCTTCTTCCTGGGGTGCGCAGTGCACCCTGACCCCCAGCGCCAGCTGGAACAACTGCCTTCGGGGCAGGGTCCCAGGATTGTTGGATGTACTCCAGCAGCTCCGCATAGCCAGCCTTGAAGGGAAAGGGGAAAAGGGAAAAAGAGATTTTTGATTAATTGAGGCTTACGTTTCCTGCAACCCAGAGGATCTCTGGGGACCAGGTAAACCTTTCCCAGACGCAGCAGGGTCTCTGCATATATAGGTGATCCCTGTAATAATCCTCATCAGAGCATGGCATTCTTCCCATAACAAAAATTGGACATACTCAGACAAGTAAGTGGAGGAAACATTTGCTGCTTTTCTCAATAACCTTAAGAGACTTGTGCCTTCTGTTCTTTAGCAGTAAACCGCCAGCCCCACGTGGAGAAGATTTGCTAATGATCCCTCCACTTTCCACAAGACTCTTTTAAAATATATAGAATAATTTATATTCCCCTTTCTGTTCTGCTGAAGATCAGTAACTTGTGAATTACTGCAGCAGCCCTGACCATGGGCTCTCCCCATCTGCAGGTCTGGTGTACTCTCCTCTGCTAAGAAGGACAAAGAGGGGATCAGGCCTTTCTGCCTAATCTGTGCTGCACACAAGAACTACAAATATTGTGAAATAATCTCAGGAAAAAATCTGGTTACCATTCCAGCTCTTACAAAGCATTTTCCTGTGTCCACTGCTGCCCTTTAAACTCCAACCAGCTAAAGCAGGACCTGCTTTCCCAGCTGACCATAGAATTGATTTCCTCTTTGTTTGTTATTGTGTCTGGTAGCCTTCTCTCTGTAAAAACCTGTGTACCCATAGACAAACACACACACACACACATGCACACATACATAGAGATCGCCTGTCCATGGCAGATCCCATCTCTCTCTTCTAGGGAGAAGTGTGGTCAACAACTGTTATGTTAGCCTGGGACTGGGACAGATGGCTTCAAGCCTGGACTCTGTCACAGACCTGTGGGTTGCATCTCTTCGATGCTCTGTGCCTCAGTGTCTCTGACTTGAACAGAGGAGGAATGATTTGGATCTCCTTCATGAGGTGCTTTCAGATCTAGACACAAGAAGAGCTGCGTTGTGGCGGTGGTATCAGAGCCTTCCAATCTCATCATCATTTTGCATTACTTTGATGCCCTTGAAATCAAAATATCATGCTGTGATTTCATTAGTTTTCAGAGAGGATATCAGCAATCTTTCTCAAGTGTGTGCATGCGTAAGGTGAGGGGCTGAGGGTGGTGGAGGTTACCTGAGATGAGTATTAATGACTAACAGCTTCAAGCTCCAACACCAGGAGTGAGAACATTTAAATCTAGATTCAGGCACTTAATTAAACCTTTATTAAACTTCCTTCAACACATGGGCAAAATTCTCCCTTGCTTTGCAAAGCTACGAATACAAAAAAAATATTTCCCTTTCACACTTACGAGCATGTTACATTTACTTTACTTCAGCATGAGTTGGTATTCAAGCAGCAAGAGCAGGCAGTATCTAGCTCCCTCTGGCCTCTTTTCATCACCCAGGGCAGCAAAATTTAAGCACACAAACTGTGGTGTTTTGGTGTATTAAAGTCCTGATTCAATCAGTGTCTTTGCAGGTCCAGGGCTGTAGACTGACCATTTTTGCCTAGTTGTTTCAAGGAGAGCAGCCTGCTTTGCATCAGGATTAGGAATCCCCCCAGCTCTGATCAAGAACGTCTGGACCTAGAGGACAGAAGTCCCTGCTGCCAGCCAAGGTGGAGCCCAGCCCAGCTGGGCCCCATCTTCTCCATCATTTTGTCCCTGTGACTTTTGCAATCAATAGATAAACCTTCATTTGGCATGGCCCAGGCAGGTGGTCGTCTTGTCTTCCTGTTGCTATGGCCCTGGCTCAGATAACACACAGAAATAATAATATTAAAAATCCCTAGCATCATTAAGCAGCTTCAATAATTAATCCTTAGTACTTAGCCCTACCTTTTACACTTTCATGATACACGATGACATTCCCTGACTGTGTTCACTCACCCTGCTTCTCCTTGGAGAAAACTCTATATCACATGCTCTATTATAGAGGGAATGAAGGATAACACGTCCATGGGCATCCATGCATTTCAGTGCACCAGATGGGAATATAGTATTATGGTTTAAACAGTTTGCTGTCCTTGAGTGGCAGTCATAGTGTTCCCTGATTCACAGGGCATTGGAAAGCCGCCAGAACAGCAGCAAGCCTGCAACCAGGTCTTGCAAGTTTGGGCAGATTAGCCCAAAGGACTCCTCTGGAGATCTAACCACCCTTGCTGTGATTGCTCTGCTTTTTTTTTTTTTTATTGTGCCAGGAGTGAAAGACATATTATTTTGGAGTTATGGTGGGACAGTGCCCCAGCTGTAATGTCTAGGCCGTGCTTGGTGCTTCAGGAGACCAAACCTTCTCAGAGCTAGGTGTCAGAGCTGGTCGCACGCTATCAGTCACACCACTGGACAGAAGCAGAGCTGGGATGGACCTGTAGGATGTAGTCCTGCTCCCTGATGCTGTGCTCACAGCAGTCTGAAACATACACATAGAACATAGCACAAGTAAATCTTTGTGCGCTCAGCAATAAGCACAGGAGCAACCTACTGCAAAACAATGCAGACTTCAGGAGCCTTATCTTTGCTTAAAGGTCAGAGCATGCTTAAATGCCTCAGTAGCTTAAGGCCTTAGCACTCTCATGAAGGCAAATTGAGACCAGCTGTCCTTTCCAGCAAAGCAAACCCTGGAACACTGGATTCTCCTTTCCTTTCTGCCCAGTCTCTTTGCTGATTTCAACTGAACATGCTCTGAATTTATGCTGGGGCAAGTGGAACAGGACCCAAGCTGTTTTCTTTGCACTACAGGAATGGCTGGGCAAATGGTGCTGGACCAAACTGAAATAGTGCCTGCAACCCCAGCAGAGCTCCTACACCGTCCTTGGCTAAGAGATGCTGGCAGCATCTCATGTGCTCTGACATCGCGGGGAAGGCACAAAGCCCTCCTCATCTCCCAAGAGACCAAAGCCTCCAGAGACCTGTAGGTCAGAATCTTGGCAGCCAGGCAGCATGCAGAGGTGGCCAAGGGATGGCCGATGCTCACCCACCACCCGCAGTGCATCCCCTGGCTGCACCATGGTGTCCACCATATACACCCTGTCCTGCCCCTCCCCCCCCCCAAGATATTTTGAGGGCCTGTTTTGATCTCCTTTGCATGTCAGTTATGCTATTTCTGAGTGTATTTATTTTTATTGTTTTCCGGTGGTGAGCTTGTCGCCTTGAGCTCTCGCCTTGATCTTTTCCACTTCCTCTCACTTTCATGCCTCTTTCTTTCTCCACTGGGCTGACGGGTTGGGTGTTTTTGTCATAGCCGGTGGATAAACTGCGTCCCCGCCACGCTACAGGATCTGGCCCCCCCCAGCGGAGACTTCTTGGGGTGGTGGGAGTGCAGAGTCAGCCCCGGGAACCGGGGGTGTCCATGTGGGTGCCGTCACCCTCCTGCCTAGCTGGGTGCCTTACCTGTTTCCAGCCACCGCCAGCCAGTTGCTGTTATGTGGAGAAAGAAGTGTTGACTCATTAATTATCACGATGTAAGTTATGGTTAGGCAGATGAGTAAAATATCTTCCAAATGGTGTGGCACCACGGAAAGGAAGGGTTTGCCCTTAAATCACCCAATTCCAGAAATGGTAAAACAAGCCGGGTGCTGCTGGAAGGCGCCACTGGGCAACAATATCAGTTCCCCGCTGAGGAAACTCAGCTCCCACCTGGGAAGCTTAACTTCTGTTTAATTTTGGCTACTCAAAGCAGACATTGTTTATCCAAAAATGAGGGAGAGCTTGGGGGGAACAATGGTGTTTGGCAACTGAGGAGGAGAGAGAAAGAGAAGGCTCTCCTGAAGTTTTTTCAGATAAACCTTCCTCTCTGCACCATCATTTTTATTTTGTTCAAAGTATATTTTCCCCCCACAAATCTTCAACAAGACTTTTTAAAAAAAACTAGTTTTTAAATACAAAAGACCTTGAATCTAAGCAGGTACTGATGCCAGATCTGTTGTAATCTTAGTCTATGTTCAACACTTGTGGAAGAAATGCACAACTATGAACCATCACAGTGAGTGGAGCTCTGCTTTAGCAGGGTTTTATTGAAGTGGTTCCTGTGATAAGTTACAGGAGAGAATCTGACATATGGATACGATCAGCATTTGTATTTTCACAGAGATGGGGCAAAAACCCCAAGCGGTGTGACTCCAGGGCACAATCCTATGGCCAGCTGAAGGTCAGCAAGCAAGCTGTGGCCCAGGTGAATGCTGCACACCTGTGGCAGAGCCAGAATGGATGAATGTTAATGAAAGCCTGTGGATTCAGTGCAGCAGAGAGAATTGCAATAACAATGAATCATTTATTGTTAATATTGTACCATCAGGTGGTTAGTGAGGGTTTTCTCTCCAGATAGGCTCTTGCCTTCCTGTGGAGCAGCTGGGATCAGCCGTTTGGGGAGACAAACGAGTGGCATGCTTGCCTTGAGTATCTGAGTCAGCCTGTTCAGCCTTAGGCTCCTCTGAATAGCCAGCAGCTCCCCGCAGAAGGACAGCATTAACACCGCCCTCGCACGCTCTTCCTCGCACTCTTGCTAGCGCAGTGCTCCATCTTTCTTCTCTCTCCTTTCTCTTGCTTCCTTCCAGTCTCCCCCTTTGCACTAAGTGGGCCTAACCCCCAGTGTAGGACAACTGAAATGAATGAGGTCAGGCAAAATTCCCCTGGGCACATGCTGCGCTGGCTGCTAGCCCTTGTCTCTAGCCCAACCACAGGGCAGCTGATTAGTTAATAGTCAGGTGGCAAGTTCCCAGTCACTTCAGTTAGGGTCAGCAGTCCAAAGGGTCAATTTGGGATCAGCTGTTTATCTTTCCCAAGGCTTCGTTTCTCATTTATAGCTGCAGGGAAAAGCAAGGACATCTGCAGCAGGGAAAAGCAATGATAAAAGCATGGAAGTATCCCATGGTGCTCAGGCACAATGATAATGGCAGTCATATAAATGCTGAAGTTGGATAGCAGGAGGAAAGGGAGGTTTGGATTTACTCAAGTGTTGTTTGGAGAGTCTGACCAGCAAATTTCTCTTCCCTCCTCTCCAACCCTAGATTGGACTTTAAAAAGAGTATCAGCTTTCTGGGGACCTCTCTTCTAACCATCTCCTGGGGCAGCCTTCTCCCCTACTATCCATGCTAATTACCCCCACTCACCTTCCTCAACCTGTGGCATCTATGCAGACTTCACAGGCTTGAAGCCATATGCCAGTAAGAGCTCACAACGAGCTAAAAAAAAGAAGAAAAAGAAGATGAGAATATCTACTGCAAAAGCAAATCTCGCTGTTTCCCAGAGAGCCCTCTCCCCAGGGCTGGGTTTGGCTGTCAGTTCGTAAGTGTGATAAAACAGACAGGAAATTCAGGGTCTGGCTTCAGCGCACAGGCGCTGCCCTTCAGAGATACCTGAGCTTGCTCCAGCGCTGCTGACACACAGTCTGGGAGCAGGACAGTCCCACTCATCTCCTACATGGCCTGAGTTAATAGTGGTGTGGCGAAACAAGGTCTGTCACCTCCAGCAGGGACTGTGCTGTCACAGATGGCCCGCTGCGGGTCCCTGAGAGAGCATGCACAGGGTAGCTCTGGACAAAGCACAGCGTGGTGCAGACGTGCCCATTGGTGGCAAAGCAAGGCAATCCCCTTCCTCTGCTTTCACCTGCTTCTGTCACCTTTGCTTCTCAGCTCTCTCTAGTTTCTCATGCCCAGCCTGTGTCCGAAGTGTAGCGATTCATGCCTGGCACAGCCTTTCCCTGCTTGCCCCAGTCCTCATTATCATATCAGATAGAAACTTCTCCTGTCCCAGGCGCCTTGCTGCTTTGCCTCCACTTCCCGGGGAGCACTGGCCCAGGAAGAAAGTCCCATGCCAGGTTTATGCTGTCCTGCCCAAGACCAAGCACTACCCTACCCTGTCTTTCTGGTGCTATGATTTCTATTGAATGCCACTGTTCTGAGCCACCTTCCCACTCACAGCTTCCGTTTGTCCCTCAACTGCCTTGTTTTGCTTGAATTTGGTGCTAACATCCCCCTGATTTCGGTAGCTTTACTTCTCTCCTGTCAGTGCCCTCTGCAGAACCACAAACTCACCTTCCAGCCCTGCTCAGCCCTATGCTTGCTGTTTTTCCAGAAGCCATCCTGCACTGTCCAGCACTGTCTCTTCACTTGGGCAAAGCCAGGCATGAGCTGCCCAAACCATGCTCCGCATGGCATGGCTCCCTGTAGCTCATCCCAACCACGGGCAGTGGCATGTGCGAGGAGCCCAGGGGTGGTGGGGATGTGGGGACACTCTCTGGAGCAGGGGAGATCATCTCGCTTCCTCCACCCCACACGGGCTAATCAGCCTCTCGCTTTTTCCAAGTGCAATATTCCCACACGGAGTGAGAGAGGTTTCAGGAAATTTCTGCTCCTCTCAAAATCACTTCTGATTTTTCTAGTAAAAGCGTCTGCCAGCCTCCTGCTGACAAGTTCCTTTTTTTTTTTTTAATACATATACGATTCAAGCTGTGTTGGCTCCACTCCTGAAGTCTGGCAGGTGCTCAGTGACATATGTTCTGTGATAAATGTTTATTACATAAGTTCATTCAAGCTAACATGGATTTTGAGATATAGTCAGCTCTCATTATACAGCTTGCCTTCAAAGCTCAGTGTCCAGATTATGCCTTTTCTTGTAGGGATGTCTCCCAGGGTTTGTTTGTTCCTTCCCTGATTTAGCCAACTCTTGATTGGTTCATCAAGGTAGTTAACGAAGTGCTCAGATCGACTCGGGGGAGGGGAGGAAAAGGAGCAATTATAACTTCAGCTTGTTCCAGCTCATTATTTTAATCACTGTGCATCATATTTGGTGAAAACATCTCTCTACAAACATTAAAACTTCGGAGCTGTCATCGCTCAGAAACAAAGGGTCTGATTTCACCGATCCCCAAGCATCAGTCCTGCCTTAGAGGTGAATTGCATCAGGTTGTTATCACTGTGTCTCATTGGAGGAGCTGCTCCTGATCCCTGCTGTTTCAAGACTATGGATACAGCTCACGCTATCTGAGATTTTGGTGTGTTCATCTAGGCTGTTCTAAAAACTTACTATTATTTTTAATCTTGTTTTAATAAATTCCAGTCACTTTGTGGGCTCTTCTTTGGATGGATGAAATTACAAGTGCTGCAGCACGAAATCCTGAGCATCCTGTGCAAGTCTAGGGGAACACTGCTTTCACATATCTCCTTTTAATGTGCATCAGATGGCAAAGCATCAGTATAAATGCTTCTTTGCTTTGGACAAGTAGTTTAGGCACAGCAGAAGCCAGAGACACCTTTGGGCTGCCTCCTATGTCCCCAAGTCTGAGCCTCTCTCTGGGCTTCAGAGAGTCTCAAACTCATTTTGCTCACCAGGTTTGGCAAGGTTCACAGGATACGTGCATACACATGTCCAGGAGTAGTATGCTGTGCCATTCAGGGGGAAAAACCTTAGCCCTGGTTGTAAAAGTTTTGTGTGGGGCATAGATCTTCATGTTTCCTCTTAGGGATCGGGCTGATCCTGCATGTTATCATCACTCTCGATGTGACAAATGCTTGTGCAAACTGGATGATTCACATAGATTTTGCAAAGGTCTTGTGACTCTGGACTCTCTGGTGAGTCCAATGTTGCTGAGGCAGGGATGGGTTTTGGAGGACACAGCAGCAGTGAATGTGACATTTTCTCATTGGATCCCCTTACTCCCATGAGTTGAGGGACAAAAATGTCAGGACTGTCTATAGGCAGGCAAAGGCCCGGTGCAATGCACTGCCCTTTGTCAGGATGAGCCCACTCCGGTGAGGCTTTCAGAGCTCAGCAAAGGGAAAAGCAGGCTCTGTTCTTTACATTTGATCAGTTAGGGCCAGCAGTAACAATGATAATTTTCTAGTCAATAAGTGTCTTATCTGGCAAATTCTGAAGCAAACATAAGGTGGACTGGCTTTGCTAAGTGCTTGCACCTCTCTGGGTCTTCAATCCATGCGTTAGCCTCCTATCTTACATTTGCTGTTGGAGCAGTCTTAGTCAGAAACAAAACAAACTCTGAAGAAGGGGCAGATTGCAGATGGCAGGGTTTACAGTTAAGGGACAGCACTGGGCTATGACATGTGGTTAGAGTTATAATGTATGCCTGGGTTATTATGGTTGAAGTGTCATGGTCTTTTTTAATACATCTGCATAAGATGTTGTACCAAGCTTTCACTGAATGTACCAGTTTTAGCAAGATGAGTGCACGTTATTCAAAGAATTTGAAGTTAAACTTGCTAAGCTGTAAATCTCAGTGACTGGCATGTGCTGCAATGCCAGGGTGTCCCAAAGCATGCTTGAGAAAAGGAGAAACATGAAGGACATCATCCTTAGAGTGCTTGGGATCAGAAATACAGAGTGGCAAAGACCAGCTGTCTCTGCTTATGCTTTGCCTTGGGCTGACTGAAACCAGCCTCATGTTTCAGAGGTGTGGAAAGGCTAAAATCTCGTGGACAGAAGAGAGCAGATGTAACAAGGAAGAAAAGAGCATTGAGAGGAAAGCAATGTCATCAAAGACCCCAGACTGGTCCTTGTTTTCTCTTGTATCTTTAAGAGGAATTGAGTGTCCTTGCTCCTAAATAATGCATGGTGGAGAGCACACAGGAAACATCTCCTGCACAAAGAGGAGGAACACAACCAGAACAGCAATTAACACGCTTTTTTAATTGGCATAGTTCAGAATGTCCCCTCCATGTCT
This sequence comes from Leptosomus discolor, assembly GCF_034619465.1. Classification (NCBI taxonomy): domain Eukaryota; kingdom Metazoa; phylum Chordata; class Aves; order Leptosomiformes; family Leptosomidae; genus Leptosomus; species Leptosomus discolor. The sequence continues at coordinate 54,039,905 of NC_141397.1, read as the reverse complement.
CTTGAAGTGAGCAGAGCTGCAATGGGTGGCCAACTCAAATGTACATGGCCAAAGCAAGGGGTCAGGAGCTGTGCCCTGCATCATCTGTTTTAGAGAATTCCCTCAGAAAAGGTTGTGGAAAACAGAAAATTTATCTGGGTTAAATCCCAGCTGGCAGAGACTGTCTGAGCTTGAGGGGCAACTTGGCACAGTCAGCCCCAGAAGCCCCGTGGGGTCAGGGTTTCTCTGCTGGGATAGGGGCATGCTGGATGCAGGGATGGGAGCAGCAAGCAGTGATAAAGTGGGACAGGAGCCTCTTTGGAGACTGGTTGATTTTGCATAATCTGGATTGAATAAGAGTACTGAAAATAATAAACCAGCAACGCAGAAAGGGCTGGGTGATAAACCTGCCTCTCCTATGAACTTTTCCTGCCAGGCTGCAGCTCGCTTTGCTGTAACTTATGTCCAGCCCGTAGAGAAGTCAGGAAGCACCTGCGGTGGCATTTGCATGCACTGCAAGGTTTTTGAGGCAGGGACGGTCCTTTGGTGGCTTGTGCTGACAGCTTTCAGAGGCAGGGGTCCTGGCTGGGGCACACCTGCAAGGCAAACCTTAACAAATGGGTGCCCGTCTCAGCCACTTGAAGATGAAGCATCTTGTCTCTGGCTGGGTAGATGACTCAGACCCAGAGAAAATTAGAGTTAGCTTGGGTGGAAGTGTGATGTGAGTGTCTAGCCATCACTTGTGGGGAGGGTAAATCACGTTGTTGTAGGTCCATTAAGAATGACGTGGCCACTCTCCACCCGCAGAGAATTTGGCCTGGACCTTTTTAGTCAGCTCCTTTTGGTAATTTGAATTCCCTCTGCATTAAAGACAAGACATGTTACAAGTGCCTTAAATGTTGATGTGACCCACGTACTGGTGGACGTGGTGGTTTTGCATGTGCTAACATCCAGCCCCTCTGAGCAATGCCCTGATCACCAGGCTGCTTTGGGAGCATCCTTACCACAAATGGAGCTGCCACTGTGATGAAATTAGAGCTAAGATCACTCTTCAGAGAATCAATTTGCCTGACAATCCCTGATCCTCAGGGGGGATGACATTAGCATGGTGGCTATTATCAGTCAGTCTGCTGCTGAGGGCTCCCTGATCTGCAGGAATTTGAGTACTCTCCATCCTGGGATGGGTCACTTAAAGCATTTTAAAACTCCGGTATTCTGGGAAACCCAGTCTAAATTGTTCAGGAGGGACAGTGAGTAATAAGACTAAGAAAGTACCAGTGGAGATGGATATATCTTCAGGGCTTGCAGACACTCACCTGCAGAGTGCTTTAGGGCTTTGTGAGCTCAGGTTAAGTTCACAAGCCTTCATGGGCTGTAAATGAAAAGCATGAGGTTGATTTGATTGGTTTGGTTTTCCAGAGGGGCCAGGATTCAGGCTTTCTTGTTGAATGAACAGCTATGTTTTCTTTCAGCATGAAGCAACCCCTTCTGTTGTCTCTCCCACAAACAGGTCTGGCAAATACTCGGTTGAGCTATACAGCCCCGGGGTTAAGCTTTCCAAAGGCAACTCTTCATTGTGGGGCCTCCATTTGTGGGATGTTTGGAGAGTGCTGAGCACCAGGTCTCCATCTGCTACAGCCTTCAAAGATCCCTCCAGAAAGGTGCCCCAGACTCAGACCCTCCAAAAGGTCTGGTCACTCTTGAAAACCCTGGCATACCTGTAGTGTGACTTTACTCTCTCCCAGACCTTTACTCTTACTCATTCAGCCCCATCCTCCAGTCCATCAATTGTTCAGCTCTTCAGTGGATTCTTCTCTTGTGCACCTTTGCTCTGATGACTTTCCTATTCAGGATTTGGATGCAGGAATCAGCCAAGACACTGGTTGTGGTGGATTAGACATTAAGTCATTTGCATTTCCTCACCACTGCCAATTACCAGTGTTGCAGCAAAAGACAGGGCACACACGCTGACTGTGGCTGCTGCTACTGACAGGAAAACCATGAGGGAGTACTCCTTCCATCATAACATTCACCACTCGTACTAACAGCAAGTCTCTGCATGCTGTCAGGTTGTTTCTTGCGCTTCTTCTTCGTCGCAACAATGTGGAGGCTTGTACTAACAACCCTGGATCCCACTGTTGCACTGCTGTTGCCCACAAAAACTGTTTGGGGTTTGACCAAAGGAAAAACACCCTCCTTGGGAAAAGCTGATACACTGGGAAGTCATTTTGTCCAAGTTGCTTGCTTAAGCATGTGGAGACAACTGCTCAGGGTCAGCTACGGATAATGAACCTTCAGATGACAAATGGCAGTCCTTGGCTGTACAGTAAGGGGTGTATGTTCCCAGCATGCTCTCTGTGAATTATTGCAATGGCAGCACTCACTTCCCTTCTCTGGGAAAGAAACAAGAGCAAAGCAAGCAAGAACTAGCAGCAGATGGTCCCTCCTGCGCCCAGATCGTTCCAGCCAAAACAAATCTACATCCCCAGCTGAAGGGAAGGGTACAGGAATAGAACAGGAGTGTGACTCAGATCCAGTGACTCAGACAGCAAGGCGAGGGGAGAGAGGGAGGGGGAGAGGCAGAACCTGGCGCAAGAGCCTCTTACGGATGACAGTGATTATTGCTATTATTCCAGCGAGTGCTTGCGGGCACTGACAACTCTCACTCCTGCTCCTGTTCTCTTTTTTTTGGGTTGTTTTCTTTTTTTTTCTTTCTTTCTATGTCTCTCTCTTTTTCCCTCTTCCCTTTTGTGGGAAAGCTGTGAGCAACCCCCTCTACATCTTTATCTGCTTGCGAGCTGGTAAACAGCAGGCCAAACACTTGTGTGCCAGATATCAGATAGGCTCAGCTGTTTGCATGCCAGCGGAAAATGCCACATGCCCGTTCTCCCTCCGTCGGGGCAGCAGTGTGCGAGATTCCAGGCACAGTCCTCAACTCGCCTCTCCCTTCCCATCCCCAACCCGTGGGCCTGTGGATTTTTGCCCTGTGCTTCCCCACAACAGCGGTCCTGTCGAATGAAGATGATGTTTGCCCAACCTTAGCAAGTCAGATTTTGACTAATGAGCTCAAGTGCTGAACTGTTGGTGTTATTCTGTCAGAGCTGCCAGGCAAGTCAGATTAGCTACTGCCACTTACTCATGCCTAAGATGTTTTTGTGGCCTTTGGGTTTGCCAGAGGGGGGATGGATTCACATCTTGATACCCCTCAGATGCTATGAAAGGCTTTGCAAAGCTCCTGAAAAGCACTATCACTGGAAAAACTAGGCCATTGGGTGAGATCATGCATTGAGCACTAGGGGCTGGCTGAACAATCTGTCCCAGAAACCAGCCTCAGATTAGTGCTGTGCTGTGCTCTGGCCCTTGGCACAAGCACAGGTGGGACGAAAGGCCCAGATCCTGCCTGACCGCATTGGAGGAAAATTCCCCTGCAGAGCAGAACATCCTGCCTCGACGGGTACGCTGGTCCTGGGCATAGGGCATCTGTGCAGTGGCCAGAAGGTCTTGTAGAAACCCAGGCTCTGCTATGCACCAGCAGCAATTCTGTTTCTCCAACTGCATCCCAGGTCATCCTTTTGATGTCTTCCCCATCCACCACCAGGCAGAACTCAGAGGCTTCTGATTTGTGCCAGACCCAAAACTGCTCCACACTAACCCCACCAAACGTGACCTATCCTGTGGCAATATGCTCCATAAACACTGGCATTGTATGTTGATGACCCTTCAGCAAAGTCACTATCGAGGAAGTATGGTTTGCACATGCAGCTTGTGTGGAGCAATCATGTAGTTTGGGATCTTTGGAAGAGCCTGAGTGTCTGCGAAACACTGGTATCACTGACTTCCAGCTAAACCAGGTGCCCTAAGCTGAGTAGCCTGTGACTGTAGCAGGTATCCCATAGGCATTTTGGGTTTTGCGGGTGACAAGCACTAGAATACCTCTTTTTTAGGACACAGAGATGTTTGAATATCCCATCCTCTCCCCTGAAGGGGGTCCCATTGTGAGCACAGTGCCTGTGGACCCAGCAGACCTGGCTGGGGACTTACAGCTTACTCATCACGAATCCAGACATCGGCACCCGAGCCCTAAACCGAAGGCTCCTCAGGGACAGAGCCAATGCACAGACACGAGCATGTTCCAGCCCACGCACTGCTCACAAGCCAGTGAGGGGTTCGAGAAAGCCCTGTGGTCACTGGCCCAACCAACACATCTGGATTGGGGGGGACAAGACCCAAAACTGGAGAGACCCCTGCCCACTGGGCTTGATGGGTTTTCTATTTGGGGTAGCAGAGGTGGAGGGTAGAGACTGTCAGAGCTTGGGTCATTTGCTGAGGGGCATCAGCCCAAGGTATTTGAAGGAAGAGATAGGCTGAATTTGTATATAAAAATATATAGACGTTGTTACATAAACTATATAGATATTATTAACTTTAGTACCCACTCTGGGTTCCATTTAACTGAACAGGATACAGGAGGTAAAACATTCTTCATGGCTACATGAACAACTTCCCCCTTCTTTGCATGTGTTGGTGAGGTCTTGGCTCATTATAGATCACGGCAGTGCTATATTTTCACCTGTATAATGTGCTGGTTTTTTAAAAAAAAAAAAAGTGATTCAGCAGTAATGTAGACTGCATGCACGTGTGAGTAACTCAAGGGGAACTTTAACGTAAAGCCCCTTCTCCCCAGTTACCCCCCAGCCCTGCTATGGGTGTGAAAATACAGCACATTTTCTTCCCTTTTTGTTCTTGACCACCTTGTATAATGATGTACAGGATGAACTACCTAAACGATGCAGGAGGAGGGACAGATCACAAACCTTAGGGTCAGCCTATCAATCTACTGCTGTCCATGTTGGGAGAGGAGCAAACCTTCCTTTCCCAGCCTAAGCCAATGCCTTGGAGGCATAACCTTTACAAGTACATATACTAATGCATGATCTGATGCTGTATCTGTCACACTGTTGTTATACCCAGAGGCTGTTTCTGGTGGAAAGTTTGCATGACCTAGATACAATCTTGTGGTTCTTGCAGGGAAGATAGTGTCTGAAGTCAAGACATTCAGGTGGGAATCAGGAGTTATTATGCACCAGGCTCTGTCATGGGATTCCTGTATAAGTTCACTAAACAACAGGGGTGCTAACTAGGGTGACATATGGCTCTGTGCAGATGAACAAGGCATTTCTATATGCAGAGTGGATGGGTACCAGAGACTGAGAGGATTTAGGTGAGGAGGAATTATTAAACTGTGTAATCTGACCTACGGAGTCTGGACCAATTGCTTTTACCTCACTACCACTTACCAGTGCTCAGTGACTTGCATTCGCCTGAAACATCTCTTCCAGAAAGGTGTCTAGTCACGATCTGAAGATATCAAGAGAAGGAGAAGCTGCTCCTCCCTTTGGTCATTTGTTCCAGTGGTTAATCACTTCTTTGTTAAACACGTGCATCTTGAAGCTAATTTGAATTCGTCTGGTTTCACCTTCCAGCCAGTGGCGGTTTGTGTTTATGCTAGTCTCTACTACGTTAAAAAGCCCTGTCCTACTCACTATTTTCCTCCGATGAAATTACTTACATGCTGAACTCAACTCACCCTTCAATTTTCCCCTCCTTCCCCCTTTGGGTGCATGAAACAGATCGAACAATTTCAGTATCTCGCTCTAAGGCATTTTCTCTACTCCTTAATTCATTTCTGTGGCTCTTTCCTGCCCTCACTTTAACAACCTTTTGAATATTAAAATGTGAGCCCGAGGCCTGGATGTGTTATCTTATCCACTTTAGTCTCAGTGCTTTATATGGAGACAAATTAACCTCCCTGATCCTACTTACTACCTTCCCTGTGTGCTCATTCCCAGGCAGCCCTTGCTCCTGTTTGTCAGCATGCCAGGAGAGGTGTTTGCACTGAACCACTTGCCCAAGATCACCTCCAGCCCTCGATCAGGAGCTCTGCTACCTGTGGCCAGTTCTGCTTTTAAGGGACGACCAGCAGTCCTCCTCTCTCCAGGTACCTCGGAGCATTGGCTGCAGGAATGCATCCCAGGTGAGCCCTGCTTACCCAGCGGTCACCACCCCCTGCTGTGGCTGCCTCATCAACCACCTTGCCACCAAAGCCAGGTCATCCACGTCCTTCATCAGTGGTCATTTTGCATCATCTTCCAGATCACTGATAATAGCATAGGATAAAGCAAGGCTCAGTCCTAAACCTGCTTGGAATTTGTTGTTTGGCGATGAGTCCTCACTGACAACAACATTTTGAGATCTGTCGGTTATCCAGCTCTCAATCTGTCTCACATATCCTCTGGTTCATACTATTCTGTGCTATTTTCTAAGCAGGATGTCATGGTTTTAGCTCAATCCCCTTGTAGAAAATCTAAGTATAGCATATCTGCGTAGTTACCTTTATCAGGCAACTTTGTAATCTCCTCAAAGAACTAAATCAGGTTTGTTAAGTGCTATTTTCTCTACAACAACAGTGAATCACCTTCTCAGAAGAGGGGAATGCTAAGAGGCTATTAAAGATATTATTATTATTATTTTATATATAGTCATCTGCTGTCCACACCTAATTGGGAAGACTGGTCCTATATTCTTGGTCTCTTAGATGTAGCACCTTCCAGAAGAGCAAGATCACAAAGTCCCCTAGCTTACCTGAAACACAGGGGATGGCAATGGTTCGGTGAATGCTGTGCACAGCAATTGGGTATGCATTGGAAAGCATGGTCCAAAGTGGCTGGGTTTTATGCAGTACGGGCTAGACTGCGGCTGCCATTGCACAAGTACATCCCTGTAGGCCACCTCTTGGGCTTGGGTATGTACCACCAAACTATGCCTACCTGAAATACCAGCTCCATGACAGAGACGTGGGAAAGAGGTCTGTCCCTCTCTGCTCCTTCCACCCTCCTCCAGCCTGCCAGTACCTGATCAGGCAGATATCATGGCTCCGTTGTGATAAAGGTCTGGAGAAGCAAAGAAGAAGAAATGTTCTCAGGTGTTGGATGCTGTCTTTCCTGCAGAACTGTCTGAAGATGCTTACCCTCAAGTCCCTTGAGTCAGCCCAGTTTTATTGTGTTATAAAACAAGGTGAAACTTTTGGGTCTATAGTCTCACTGATGGAGTGAGCATCGCATGGGTTTCTAACACTGCTCTAAGCTGACCTGCTTGGTGAATTTTCCCTGGTGAATATTGTGACAGTTTGTCTTTCCTTCTCAGCTGCAAGAGTACACTGCAGGGAGGTGCTGGAATATTGCGCAGCACCTGCATGGAGCTAGTCCACTTCTGTGTGGGATGTGGTCGTGTTAGCAGCTGAAAAGCTGAGCTCCCGCTTTTCTTTATGTGCTCTCCTGACTCAGCCAATCCGTGTTACAAACGCAGCTGCACCCAAGAGAAGAATATTTTATAGGGAGAGTTCAAATTGTCTCTTCTGCTGTGTTAAGTTTTCAGTTGCCATCTCTGAAGTACATAATTCCTTCCTGATGGCCACGTCAAACAGTTCGCAAAGTCTTGTAAAGACAGTGTGGAAAGGAGGCCCAGATAGGCAGTGTTTGATAGCCATTTCTTCTTCAGAAATGCTGTCCTCATCACTGCCTCTGTCTTTGCATGACTACTATCAATAAAACAGGTCTGAGGAATGGACAGAATGGTCCATGCCTTCCAAACACCTCAGTACATCACTGACCCGGGGTTATGGGGGACTGGGAGGCCAGATTCTATTTTACTTGACCTTCAAGTCTTTCCTAGGAAAATGGGAGCTCTCATGATTTCTGTCACAGGAACCAAAGTCTAAAAAAATATGCCATGTTTCCACTGCAATTTTCCTTCTCAGATGTGCCAGCTGCTCTTTTTCACACTTTTCCTGCACATTTACGAGAGTGAGAAGGAATGCACACACATACACGCACGTACACACAGCTGCAGCCATAAGATCAGCCTAGTCTTAGCCCACACAGTGCTTTCAAGCCCAGGGATGTATATAGTTAGAGCAGGAGAAAGGAAAAAAAAAAAAAAAAATTTGTTGCTCTAACTATGTCTGGATTCCCAAGCACCTGCACCAGGGTTTCCTGATATTTCTGCAGACATTTGCATCAGAGATACAGCTGCCACCGCACTCACACAAGACCTTAGCCTTCAAGCCTTCATTTGCTCATGATTCTATTCTCATTTCATTTTGTCTTACTTAAAACAGAGCTGAAGTCTCATGTGCACTCAGAGCTGCAATGGTTGAAGTCCACACCTGTGAAAAGCATCCAAGGCTACTTACACCAGTTTGACATCATTTAGTCAATGGACTGCAAAAGGCTGTAAGTGCTCTGTCATGTTAGTTTAATTTGAATACATGAAGAACAGGCTTAAACCATTCTAGCTTTATTGGAGTTTAAATAAGACTGGAAATTTGTGTGCAAGGAAAGACTAGTTTGATGATGTTGTAGTTTTTGGAGGGGCAGACCTTTCTTGCTATTTTAAGGGATGAGAGGAGTTTTAATTTAAGATAGTTTTTATTCCTTCTGCAATACTTCTTTCTTGATGAGTACATTAGTTTATCAGATGCTGGTAAGATAACCAGGGCCAAATTCCCACTTGGTGAAAACAACAAAACAGGCTTTTCTCTAGTGGGTGTTCCTGAGGTGTTCAGAGTCTTCTCCTTCTACTGACTTCCCTGGGGCATGATGATATTCACTACTGTGGCCCCTCACTGACAACTGCCCAGCTATGTCACAGATGCCCTAGACAAGTAGGAATGGGAGGTGAGAAATGCAAGTCAGACAGCTAGCTCATTCATCTTTCTCAACTTAGAAAAAAAAGAATGGGGACTACTCAGTATTTCTACACAGTTTCACTCTCTGGTTCACATGAGGTAGCAAAAAGCTGCAGATTCTTTAGAGGAAGCCAAGTAAACAATTTCAAACAGATTTCTTAAAAACAAAACAAAACAAAACAAAACAAAACAAAAAAACCCAAAGAAAAAAACTCACAGCAAAACAAAACAGTAACAGCTGAAATGTTTCTCTTTATCTTAGAGTTTCTGTAAAAACCTCTTGCTTAACTAAACCTAGATTTGGGACCTACACCAACCTGACAGTTTCCTTTCATTGAAACCTCATCCGCAGTTCAACTTAGAAAAAAACACAATGACAACAAAACCAAACTTCAGAAAACAAATGTGATGACATCTGTTCTTCAGGCAAGGCTCCTTTGTCCTGAATTCTAGCGAGCTGGTTATTTAAGGAGAGACTTATGTGAATAAGTAAGATTTAACAGAAGCAGCAACACACCCTGATGCAAGCATAAGGGTGTTGAAATTGCTCTGCGCTTCTCCCCAAAGACATTTCAGATCCCATTTCTTGAACACCGTTTGTGTCGAAAGCGCTCACATTCTGATTTCCTCTACAGCCAGTTCGCTGCTCTCTGCAGTCTCTAAAAGCATCATCAAGCATTTCCTCATTAGATAATATCATCACACACCCTAATGATTAGGCTCAATGAGTCACCTTCCTTTTTGGAGCACTGTATTCAATCCAAAATTGTGTATCCTCTCTCCCTTGAAGAGAACTCCCTCCACATACAAATGTCTCAGGAGACCAGCCCAGCTGTAGCAACAAGTTCATTAGCCAGCCCATTGTGGTGGATGCTAAAACCCCTTTGTGTGATACTGGAGACAATAAGACTGGCGTTAGGGTTAGGGGGAGTGTGTGCTGGGAGCAGTGTAGACACTTCAGAAAGGGAAGCACTTGCCTTGGAGAACTCTGCCATTTAAAAAACAAGAAGCCAGCTAAGCAGTAACTGAAAGGCTTTGGGGATCAAGAGGATGATAGCAATTGGTGTAACTGTGGGGGCTTGGGATGAGTAGAGACGAGGGACTAAATGCACCATGTGTACGGGGAAGAAGAGGAAGAAACACTGAATGGAGACAACGAAAATTTTGTAGGTAACAAAGCAAAGGCTACCAGAAGAGGAAAAGGGATGGGTATCTCCTGTTTGATTAGAAAGGCCTTTTCCTGTCATCTTGCCTGCAGAACAGGTTTTATTATTTATCCAACTTTTTTTTTTTATTCAGGCAGCATTAGCAGTAATTATAACAATAATGGCATCTCTATTGCCATATACATTATTTGCATTCCCATAGAGCCTACAAGCTGTAGGCAGGGGCCAGGGAGAGGGCCCTTCCATGGGGGCTGTGGCTAGCAGAGGGGACCAGCAGGGCAAGGCAGCATCCTGTGGCCCCCTGCACAAGCAGCCGGCTTGGCCGGGACTGCAGCCAGGCAGGGAAAGCCTGTTGCTCTCACAAAAGTTTTCATCAAAGGGCTTTCCTGCCCCTCCCCTCCAGCAACAGCGCATGGTGGATTCTTCAGGACTTTTGCTGGTTTAATTTATTTTTATTTTTATAAACATTGCAAAAAGTAGATACTTCCCCTGGGAGATGGCTGTTTGCATCCCCTTGCTCGCAGATATTTATAGGGTTCCCCTCTCTGCAGCATCTGAATGCCTTGTGTTTTTAACTGGATTTATTCTCATATTCAACCCTCCCATGCAGGGAGTTGTGTGCAGGCACACAGGCTGAAAATGAGGCAACCAAGTCCAAAACTTGAATCTAGAAGAAGCCTACTCAGATACCATTTAGCCTTAGCCATTCCTCAGCCCAAAGTTTTTTGACAACTTCCAATTCCAGCTCTCAAGGCACCCACATTTCTGCTTCTGCCCCTGAACCAAACATAGCAACTCGCTTTTGGTAGCATTGAACAGCACAGCCTACACCTCTGACATCCAGAAACCAGGTGGAGAAATGCCCTAATTCCCAGTGGGACACTTTCTAGAAGATGTTTTCTGAACACATGTAAGACTTGCACCAAACAAGCTGCTCCACTTTTGGGGATGAAGTTTGCATGTTCCCTCTCACTCACCCAACCCACTTACAGGATGTTCCACCACGCAGAAACACAATCCCCGCTGCCAAGCTATAGGTTGTCTGGGCTTGACTCCCTGGCTCTCCTAGTGAGATGGTGACTCACTTCAGCCTCCTGGTTAAGGAACTCATGGGTATCACCTTCCAGTATCAAATGTGGTGTATTTCTTCCACACATATTCAAGGATGGAGAAGCATTTCCTCCCAGTGACAGAAAACTGTGATCACTCCTGCTTTCTCCTTCTGGTTCAACCACTGCTGGTTTATTCTTCAGGATGCTGTCTGTTTGGATCCCATTTCTGAGGCTCCCACATGTTTCCTAGAGAGCCCTATCCCCATCCTTGAGCTCCAGGGCCCATTCTGAATTAGGTATCACCTCCCCTTTCTACACCTGATTCCCAGAAACCCTCCACCAACACAGGAGGTTTTATAGCAGAGGATGGAGATGTGGGACCAGCAGCCCTGTATCACAAAGTCCCTGTTCACAAACCAGCCCTCCTCTCCAGCAGCCTGGGGACTGCTGCACATGAAAGGATCGGAAAGGCCCCCAACTTGAGAGTCCGAGTGCTGATCACAGAGAGGAGGGGTCTATACCCTCTAAACCCACTATACCGGCCATTCAAAGTGAGCTTTGAATGAAGGGTTACTATAACCATTTGCTGCAAGCTCTTGCTGAGGACAGTGGCTTGCCTGGAGCTTGCCTCTATCCTTCCTTTGTCTTTCTGCTCCTGGGGAAAGGGGGCTCTCTTAAGCTGCCTTCCTCATGCTGCTGAGGACTGGTGGTCCACCTGGCTCTTTGGACCCAGGATATTTCTCTCTGAGAAGGAGATTTCTCTTCCACTCCCACCTTTCTCAAGCATTGCTTAGGTTTCATTGCTCGCATCATCAAAGAAGGACCTCTTAAATATTGTCCCAGTAAGTCCTGCTGAACAGATGAGGTTTGGTGCTCCACCAAAGGGGGAGAAGGCACAGCTGCTCTGTTTTCTGTCTGTTCTGCCTTGATAATTTGTTGCTCCCAGTTATCCACCTCCTAGGTCTTTTCTCCAGAGGACATACTCTTGTCTCCCTGTCATTGTTTCATAGACACACGCTTAGCGATTTCCCAATGGTAGTATGTGGCAACAATGAATCCCCAGTGCACGGAAATGCACATGAAATTGTATTAGTCACACGCAATTAGGCAACGCACAGTCACCACGCAATCGGGGAAGCCTAGACGCAGATTATTGAGGCACAGAGGTTTTTGATGAACCATATTGTCACCCTAAAATGCTAATATATGAGAAATGAAGCATTTTCCCTGAAAGGGGTTGTACTAGGCAAATTTTTTCAATTTGAATTGTATTTTAAAGGTTGGAAATTGCCCCTTTATCATTTCTGAAATGAAAAATTCATTTCATTCAAAATTACTTTTGATTTCACCATTTAAGCTAATGAGGTGGGTTTTTTTACGTGGCTGAACACAAAACAAAGTTATCAAAATGAAGCAGTGTTGATTGCCCCCACTGAGCTTTTTTTCACACTTTGTTTGTAAAAATGCTCATCATCACCTATATTTGCATTTAAGGAAAAATGTTTAAACATTGAAAACATTTGCAGGACAGAGCAATCATGAGTTGCTCGGCTCTAATGCAATGGCAATTTCACCACCCTCTTGTTACATGATTGTGATATGCAGTCTTGTCTTCTTGACATCTTCCAGAGGACTATTTCTTTCCTTAGGAGAGGTACTTGGCTATGCGTGTGTTTACAAGCTGCAAATCCACACCAGACCTTTCAGAGCTCTTGCTACACTGTGCAGCTGTGCTGAGATGGAGGAAATGGATGTGGTTTGATCTGCCTGAATTGGATGGGGTCTCAGTGGGGCTCAAATGGCATTGACTTAGCAAAGGGAGACCTTTGCATGTTTTGCAGTCTCCAAGTGAGATTTCCAGCATTGATTCGAGGCTGCAACTGGTGTACTACCCATCATTATAATTCCATTATAATAACTGGAGACATGTTCAGTAGCTCAGCATGTTTCCCATAAGTGGAATGTTTGCACACACCATAGGTACTGTTGGCCAGGATGTTCCCTGAGACACGGGACCTCTCCCATGGGGTGCTGGTAATGCAGCTACACATGCTTGGGGGGAGCACCTTGAAACTTCCTGCATGGTGCCTTGCTGATCTTCATCAAGACCTCTCTTTGGAAAAATTGGGGCCAAGGTGCACTCAAACAACAGGTTATCACACTGACCAGTGTCACCTCTGTGTTTCCTTGGACCAGCCCCTCCGTCTGCACCCCTTGCCCTTTGGACTATACTTACAGTAAGCTCTGAGGGCACTCGATCTTTTTGTCCTGTGTTACGGTGTCTGACACAGTAAAGATCCTGGACCAGAAATGGCATCCTCAGTGTTGCAGTAATAAAAACACTTTAGTACAAGACATTTCTTTGAAAGTATGTACAGCACAGTGAGTTCTGCCTAGCAAGGAACATCTGAAATTCTGACCCCTGCTGCCTGCATGAAGCCTGCAAGATTGAACAGGCTGTGTTTTACCCAACGTGTCCAGCCACCATAGCAAGGCCACCCTGAAGCAGAGCCTGTGAGGTCCCTGGGCACCATTGCACCCTGGATGTGCTGTGCACTTTCAGGAGCTGTTCGAGTGGGAAGCAGCAGCATTAATTAGAGAGCAGCAAAGGGGAATCGCTGGGATCAGCCTTGTAGGTCCTGCTTGCTTTTCAGCTTCAGCCAGTGAAGAGTACGTGGCTCTAGCAGTCTCAAGGGTTTTGCTGATGAGATGTGTTAGAAGTGCTATTGTCTAAACTTTGATAGCATAATGCTCATGCCTTTTAGTTACCACAGGACGAGGGGCTGTTGAGGGTGCCTGACCTTTGTGTAAATGGTCTGTGCGAGACACCAACACAAATGGTAACTTGCTCAGTCTGTGAACAGATGCCAAGGATTCTGGATCCCGGCCTTTGCCTTTTTTAAACTATCGTTTTTTCTCCTTCATTGTACAGAGCAATTTATAACCTACCAAAAGACACTGTGTTTGACCAGAAGAGTCTATTAAAAAAAGATCTTGCATAACATGGATGAAAACAAAACTACAGTGTGTTACAGAACAAGGTAATCCCAAGTGAAGTGAAGAACTGAACAACTGGGATCTCTCGAAGACAAGTCTTGTGTGCCCAGGCTTCACAGGAGGGGGGTGACAACTAGAAAAGGAGTCTGTGATGTCATAACAGCTATTGAGAGTATGACAATAAACAATTTGTTTTGAATTACCTTTCATTCAGTATTTTACACTAGGAACAGCACAGATCTTGAGACAGGAAATGCAGAGTAAAAGCCCAATAACCACAAGGTCTTCCCAGCAAGAATAAATAAATTTTAAAATACCCAACAGCATCAAACCCAAAAATATTTAATACATGTTGTCTTTTGAAATACTCTTATTTCAAACTTGAGATGCAGAGTTGCTCACATGCCTGGCAGGCAGCAGCTCTCCTCCGCTGAAGCAGGAATTGTATTGGTCACCTGATTCCCATAGTACATAAATACACAGCTCTGCCTGGCCACACTGCAACTGGAGTGGGGAAAAATAACCTGAGCTTTACTGAAACGCACTTGTCACAGCAGTGTCTTAATGTTGGTTCACCACTGTGTTTCCAAAAGGTAAATTTAGCAAAGCTATGCTGGGTGCTCAACGATATGAAGTGTTGTCTCTGTCTGTAAAAATTAACAGGAGTTAAATTGCTCTAAAGTCACGTGTTCTTGGACTCCTTCCTCCATACAGATCATCCCTTTCAGAAAGTCTAAGATCCTGTGCCCTAGGTGACCTGAAAGGTAAAATGCATGCACATATATGTATATATGTATATGTATATATATGTTTATGCACACACAGAGATACTTGCGCATGGGTGCACGTTTTGGAGATACTGGTCCTCGTACCTTGGCTCAGGGAGCAGAGGTCTCCAAACGGGAGCCAGCCGTCACTCGCATGAAGAATGTCTCCCCAGGACAGTCTGGGTGGCTCTTATGCCCCAATACCCCTGGTCCTCAGAGGCTGAAGGGCAGAGTCATGGCCTGTCCTTGGTATAGCTGAAAAGCACGAAAAGTGTTTCTGGTTTCGGCTGTTCCCCAGAGACCTGTACTCTTACTCAGACAGTCCCCCACACTACTGCCAAGCCCACAGCTTGTACCCACAGTTTCTCCAAGCATTTCGGTTAACAAAGCTGGCCTGACCAAGAGGAAATGAAGCTCTTCTTTTCTTTTTTTTTTTTATTTTTCCTTTATGCAATCATGCATCTGTCTTTCTTGTCCTGCCACCACAGAGAAGATGCGGTTGCTGGATCCTGTGGTTGCCTCCCACCACCCGCTGAAGCAGCCGTAGAGGATGGTGCTTACACGGCATGGAGGGACAGCAGGAGTTCAAGCACAGCCAGAGAATGGTCTCACAGGCTTCAGATGCTGATTCCTCAGTGGTCCTTAAGAGCCCTTAAAGCAGGTGTAGGTTTGTGAACCTGCCCTGTTTCCACGTTTGTAAGAGTGCTTCTTTGTCTTTCTTTCAGTGGTTGGCAGTGTGAGGTATGAGTGCTAAAGGGAAGCACTATAAGCACTTTCTAGTGATTTGAACATTGCTTGTAAAAAAAAACAAAACAGCTTGCTATTGTGTAGGCTCTGCATAGGAGCATCCCACTTCACTCCATCGTTGGATATTATTTAAATAGGAAAGCATTCCTCAAGAGTAAAGAGAAATGCTTTCTCCTCACTCCCATTAGCACGAAGAGCTCAAGGAAATCTTTCTCCCAATAGAAGAGTAAGACTTGGGGTTTTCTCCTAATGCTGCCTATGCCATCTCTTTTTCTCTCACCTATACACACACACAGCAGCATCTGTACTGACTGATGTATCCTCAACGAACTAATCTGTCCTGATATATGAGATTCAAGCCAGCATAACTCCCTTTCTACCCTACCTCTCAGATATCTGTCCATACCACAGGAACTGAGCACTTCCCAGGTCTGTCAGCCCTGCACAGGCAGATGCTGCTCAACTTCTAGAGCCCTTCTACTCCTCTCCTTTTCCAAGTGGAGGAGACTGTACTTAGGAAGGGTTTGCACAGGGAGAGTTTGTATGGGAAGGGTTTACATCTCAAGGTTTTCTCTCTCCCTATGAGGTTTCTCTTCTCTCTAAATATGACAAGGAAGCTCTGTAAATTGCCATACTGTGGATAAACTCAGTCTCCTGAAAAACTTGTTTCTCCACTGACCTTTTCAATCCATTGAGCTTTTATGTGACTTGGATACTTTGTTTAGCTAAATATTTATATAGTAAACATTCAATGTATGGATTGTTGTTAAGACTGCAAGCACTGCAGGACAGAGGCTGGTTCCCTATTGTGCACCTTGCACAGCCATAGTCAACACAATGCACAGCTATAGCAACAACATTGCTACGGTTTTTGAAGGCACAGACGGTGAGTGATTTTCTCAGGCACAATGGAGCTGCTATCATCAGCTGCTCTGAGAAAGAAGTTTCCAAACTCACCTTTTCTGCAAAGTCTGAGGAGGATGGAGGGGGTGTTGAATTCTAACATGACAATATTAGAAAGAAGATGAGTCAAAATGTGCCACAGCGGTGTCCATCAAAGAGTAGAGATAAAAGTACTGAATTCCAGCAGCAAATTGTGCCTGGCAGACACGATGAAATAATGCTGCTTGAAGGGAGTGAGGGGAAGTGTCACTGCACCCCGGGTGCTAGAAGTGCCTCTATGAGCGCCAGAAGAGTGAAGTTGTCTTCGCCGCTGCAGACTTTCTGTCTGACGCCGGGTGAGTCACTGACGAGTGGCTCATTGCAGGAGTGCAAGTGCCTGACTGCTGTGGAAATCAGTGCAGGTCAGGTGCTGAAAAAAATTTAAGGATCTGAGCGTCTTCTCTCCTGTGACATACAGACAGTATTTCCTCTGTTCCTTTATATGGTAAGGTCTTTGAGGAATGAAGTGGTTTGGGCTCAAGGCTGCAGCCTCAAGTCCTGAGCTCTGAGGAGACTCTTCACTGTTATTTTGGCACAGCAATAATCAGGAAAGCCCAAAATTTAGCATGCTGTTTATAGACAGGGGACAGCTTGTGGACATTGCAGCCCCAGCACAAACTCCTCTTGCTCGGGCAGAGCAGCGGGTAAAGGCCCACATGGGTCCAGACAATGCACAGCAGAGCATGACCTGTCACATTCACATGGCTCTACATCTGTGTTAGCACTGAGGGAAGGGAGCTCTGTTACACTTCATTCAAATGGTATTGCCAAGCTCTTGGTGGGGCAGTGTTTGGGTTTCTCTGTTGCAGAATGACAGGCAGAACCACACCGTCTGGGAAACCCTGCCATCGGTGGATTGTCGGCATCTGCAGGGCACACTACATGGCCAAGGACTTGCCAGCCAGCCCTGGGGAAAGCTGCCTATGCTGTGAAATTAACTTTTAAATCAAGAAACAAAGTTTCCTTTCCTGTAACCCCAGACTTACCAGTCAGCACTTCACCTGTCAATTACTTACAACAAAAAGATATGTCCTGGTTTGGCTGGGATAGAATCATAGGCCAGCCATGCTAGGCAGGCTCAAGTCAGACAGGACAGCTGACTTGAGTAAGCTACAGGTGTAACCTGTACCATAATGTCATGGTCATTATAAAGGGGGAAGGTTTGCAGAGGAAAAAGGTCTTCTGTGCGGTTCCTGCTTCTCCTTGGGCTTCTTCTGAGGACTGCTTTCTAGTTGATTGTGAGCACTGGGTATTCATTTGGCTGAGTATAACTCTGTGTATATCTGTTGGTATTGGTGGTGTTTCATTAAATGCAAAGGAAACATGTTTTACAGCTAGGGAAACTAGGCACAGATAGCTGAAATAACTTAGCTATGTCTTGAATTCCCCATACTGGCTACGTCATTATCCTACCCAAACGCAGCATGTGTGCACTCCTTCCTAAGAGATGCAGGAATTCAAGTAAGTGGACAAATCCCATTTGTGCAATAAGCCTGAAGGCTTTCATTTACACACCCTTTAGTAATACATGCTCAGCTCTAGACTGTAAATGAAAATTGCTTTGAGTCACAAGGAAAATCCATGCAACCCGCAACCTCAATGTCTAACGGTGCTGGGGAACACTGGCTGAAGTCAAAGAGGCTAATGTGGCCTTCTCTAAGTGACAAAGTGATTGCTAACTGCCTAATGTCTTTTCCAGTCTCCATGGGATGTTTGGCTGCCATGATGATGTTTTGAGGTGCTGACAAAGGATGTAGGAAGTTCTTATGAGGAGGATGCTGTGATGAGGAAGCAAAGAAGATGAGCTCTTAATGACAGACAAAAAGCACTGAAATCCCTCAGAATATGTCAGGAGTTTTCTGGTGAGTAATACCAACATTTTAGGAGAAAAAAAAATGAGTCATTCCTACTCCACATAAACTCCTCTCATCCTGCTGTGATTTACAAGCTGGCGTGGTCTTGTGGAGTCCCTCACTGAGGGATGGAGTAAATGACACTTCTCCTGTAGGGAAGACAAGGTTTCAGTAGTAGTCACAGATCCCTGTGTCCCGAGACCTCCTGAGGAAGGCTGTACTGATGGGAAGAGTCATTAGGGCCCTAATGGAGAATGCGAAATGGCTGTGGGCTATGCCCAGTGAGAAGAGCAGCTATCCTGTCCTTTCACCACTCAGCTGGCAACAATCTGCACGCAAATACAACAGCAGACAAAAACAATATAAGGGATTAAGTTACAAGCACTCTTCCCTCTCCTCCTTCAAGCCATCAGTTGCATGGGCAGAGTTGGGTGCTGTGGAATAGATGGGAAAGCTGCCTACCCTGTCTCGTTTGGAGTGATGCAGCTGGTTAAAGTAGGGCGGGTGAAAGTCTTTGTTATGATGAGCTGGCCAGTGGCTCTTGCACAGCACAGGCCACCTCACTGGAGGGCTGTGAGTGATATCTGTAAACATGTTTCATGCAAACGTCGTTATCCTTGGCAGCTGCAGTAAAAATCTGCAGCTTAAATGAGCGTCTGGTTCCACAGTCTTTCCTGTGCTATGATCTCATGTTACAATGTGAGCAAACTTCCTATCTGTGAAGAAGGGAAGCAGAGAAGCCCCTGGGGAGCTGAGGTGGATTTTCCCTACCTCCCATCAGGTGCTACTTTTAGTTCAGGGCTGTGATATATCCAGGAGCCTGGGTCAGGGTTAACTGAGGGCTCCCTGCAGCCCCACTGGTGAGATGCTCACCCTCCGTGCCTCTTGCTGCGTTGCTGTTGTGCCAGCAGCATGTCCTCTGGTCTCCCCGGGTCCTGCTGCCCACTTTGGGACCTTGGCCTACCCAGCATGTCTGGGTCCCCTAGGAAAGCAAGGTGTGGGAAGAGGACAGCATGTCCAAACCCAGCCTCCAAGAGGCAGGGGGGCATGAATGGCGGGGCACTGGTGTTGGCACGGAGGGGTTGTGTCAGGCAAACTGTTCTGGCAAGCTGCTTTGTCCCTCTTTTTGTCCTTCAAGATCGGGGGCTTTTACTGTGTTCAAGGGCACGCCTACAGCAGTCTAGTCATTCAGACTGGTTGGGAGGGTCTTGTGTGCTTCCATAGAGCAGGGATCCTAGGGGGACCCATGATTTGCCCAGCCAGGCATAGCAAACAGGTGAGTTTCATACTGTCCTGGGTCCACTGCCAGCCATCTACAGTGAAGCATCAGGAACTCGCACAGGTACCTTTGGGATCTAGGTGTTCATTTTGATAGTGTGGCTCTGTTAGGATTTGTGCTTGTTGTGATTCCTCTTTTTTTTAGAGGTGTAGTGGATTAGTCCTGGCTTGTGCGATTGTTGTACCATGTTCTGGTTTTGTGTTGTACAGGGCTCAGCAATGGTGTCAGGAGACGTGCTCCTTAAGTACTCTTATTATTTATCCTCATTGTACAAGCTGCACCAAATAAGCACCAGGCATTTCCAGAAATTGCTATTGATTGAGCAACAGCATTTACAAAACTAATCAATGTTCCCCCCCTCCCCCATCCCCCCCCCATATATTTATTTGTGATACAACTGCTCTCTTTTGTGTGCCTCATGTGCTTTCCAGGGCTTGTAGTTTGTCCAGTGTAAATAGCTGATTTCATCCTTTTTCCTGGGGAAAAAATAGCCCTGCTATTATAACGCCATGCCTCTTCTGGTGAGGGAGGTGTATGTGTCTTCCTGTCTTTAGGGTGGGTAATCTCACCCTTCACAGGAAGAAGATGAAGGGATGGGAAAGAGCCTTGTTGCTTCCTGAACGCCAGAGTTACTGAAGTCTCCTGTGGATTTTTGTCCTTTGGCCTTTTCATCCTACTTCTGTTTCTACCATAATAACCCCAGCTCTTTTCACACTGCTCTTCCTGTGACTCTACAACACAGAAGATAACATAATGCTGTAGCTGGGACAGGGCTGTGTAAGCGCTAGCTGGCCAGCCAGGACACACGTGCTGTTTGGCCAGGCGGCTGTTTCCTAAGGATTGTGTACCATGTGCCTTTCTGCAGTGGGGAACTCATCCGGGTCTCTCTCTCTTCTCCCCCATGTGTTCTCCCAAACCCTGTGGGCACTTCTTGTTGCTAAAATTTCTACCACTCTTTCAAATGTGACCACATTGAGTCAAAATGTTCAAAAGATCTTCGAGGAAGAAGGATGGATGGATGGATGGATGGAGGATCATCTGAGTGCCAGTCGAAAAAATAATCATCTGTGTGAATGGCTGAATTGCCAAAATATTTAGAGTTCTACTTAGATTTCAAATTAAGAAGAATTTGGGTAGCTTCCTCTTCTGGACTCAAATGACTTTTTTATTTATGCTGCTCCTGCAGTCCTGGTTTGCCTATGGTGAGAATGAAAAAGCACAAAAAGCTCTTCTAAAGGATTTCCCCACAAACTGGAAGCACCAGAATTTTGCAAGAGGTTCTTCCGTAGTGTTGGTCTATGACTAAAGAGATGTTGGCTTTTCTTGCTCCACTACATCTGACTATGCCCTGTGTGAACTTGGATATGTGAATGCCCCAACTTCTGTTCTCCTTTGAGGAGAAACAGACACACATTTTACTTTCAAAACCCAATGGCTCCCACATTTCTCTGGAATTTCCCACTTTGAACTGTGTAGTCACCACAATTGGCCCAATTTTGCACACATTTAACTTTCCTCTTGCACATAGATTGGTTACTGGATCCAGGACAGGTTTTAAATCAATAGGCTCACGTTGGCAATGTTTTTCTAAGATTTTGAGAGTCTTTCTTGAACTACTGCTCTGACTGTAATTTCAAGCAAGGCTAAAAACAACGTAGTGCAGAAGATGGTGTGAAAGAATGTTAATTATTGTCCAAATAGTAATACTGGTATCTTTACTGTATTCCTTCAGAAATTTTGGAACCTATTGACCATTTTCAGCCAACTTAAACAGGGAAGCAGAAACCCAAATAATCTTGTTACTAAAAGATTCTTGAAAAATCAGTGGTCAGACAATAGTGTGCCCTGTATACAAGACTGGGAATTTTCAAAAGTTCCAGGCACTGTTTGACCACCTGGATGACTGTCCAGTTGGATCTCAAATTGCCTGAAACAAGCCACAGCAAATGCTGCTGCTTCCCCAGTTAATAGTTACAGGACATGGGAAGGAGCTGAGTGTATTAGGAAAGAGGAGAGTTTTGAGGATGCCATTGGTACTGAGCTGGGAAAGGGGCAGGTCATGGCTACTGCAGAGGTGATCTTGAGCCTTATATGAAGGGAAATGTGGGGGGACACTGGGGTAGATGTGCTGGTGGAGTGAAAGGACATAGGGTGCAAATTCTTAGAGAATAAAAAGAGGAATGGTGAGGCCTGGAACATCTTAGGTGATAAAATCTAGGTGTATGATGAAGTATTTGGTTTCTCATTCTAAAAACTCCTATTGCCCATTTTCATCAGTTTTTTAAACAACACAGTGGCTTTCTTTGGCTCTAGGTACACTATAATGTTATGTCCTGAAAAAGTCAAATTGATCTGTGTATAATGCTTCTGCTTGGTATACATGAAGGCTTACAGCCAGTGGAGCTAAGCTCCTAAAACCTGAACCTTTGTCTTCTGACTTTGCCTGAGATTACTTTAATTTGAGGCTCTAGATGCAATTACAATTAGCTCCTGTTCCTTCCTTCTGCTCCTCTGTATATGCAGTTCCTTGTCCACACCCTCAGCTTGTTGGATCATTGACTCAGATGTTTAAATGGAAAAATACTCAGCACAAGTTTATTGCAATGAGCAGAAGCAAAGAGGGTCTCTGTAAATACCTTGATTCTTTGTATGAGGCTGGGTTGCCCTTTGTTTACTTGACTTCCCTAGTTATTTTCAAGCCACTAAGGTCATTGCTAGTTAATAGTTGGCTAGAAATCAATAGACAGAAAGATGGTTAAAGATAAGTTTTAATAATGGGTGCAATCAAATTCTAGCAACTTTTATCTCTTTGCTGCTGCCAGTGGTGGGTGGTTTTTGTGCAGTGACTCCATTCATCTTCCAGCTGCACAAACTCCAGGCAGGGTTTTTATCTTTGTAAAATAAAAAGTAAAAGCTATCATAGCCCACCCTGTGCCTAGTGGCTAGTGCCCTGCTGCTGGAGAGCTGAACCCGAGTGTGCTCAATGCCTTCCGTTAGTTTCAATAGGATTTTCATCCCATGTTCATTCACTGTCCTGAGAAAACAAAGCCCTGAGATATGGAGTTAGCTGGAGATGGAGCACTGTCATCTCCTGACTGAACAGCTGAGGGAATCTCAAAGTCTCAAGGAGCATTGGTAATAAGTTCAGCTGTTAAGTGGCTTCTACACCTTTAATTGAGCATTATGTTGAAGTTGAATTTTAAGAGCTAAGATTCATCTTTGAACAGAAATCATTGTGTTATGGTTTACTCCTTTAAGCCCTGGTTTTGCTCGATTTAGAGTACATGCAGGGTGCTGCAGAAGTCTAATAGTTATCTCTTGCCATCTGGACATTACCACATGCAAAAGCAGATCTCTCACAAATACCTCTGGTGTTGAGTGATCACTTGAACAAGTGTGTTCAAAGTGTGTTGGAGACAATGGCTGCTGTTGGGCTTTGGATCGGGCTGCATGATGCTGCTTGTGTTGGAGGTTCCTTGGCTGCCCACAGTTTGCCTGGAGATCCCGTGCCTGGCACCAGGTTCTCTTCCTGAGGGTTTTCCAGAACATTATTGGGCTCTGATGCAATGGCATCCCATCCTGCTGCAGCAGATTAACCCGAGTAGGTATAGCTGGCACTTCCATGCATGCTCAAGCATGTGAAAAATCTTAGATACTGTACCTAAAGCCCTGCCAGATGTTTTCACAAATGTGATTGGCTATTGGGATGGCCTGGGCTTGGAGTGCCTGCCAGGAATTTGAGGAACTCATGCTCAGTTCCCTGTTTTGCCCCAGACTTCTTCTGCCTCAGGCAAGTTACATCAGTGCTGTAACTCAGTTCCCTAGCAGTGCAATGGAAATAGCAACACTGCCCTAACTTGTGGGATTATTGTGATGGTAAACACCTCTAAAACTGCAAGATACTATGCTCCTATGATCAGGACAGCCACATCAGTGCCTACTGTATAAAAAATGACTTGAGCTCTTGTATCTGTTGAATGCCTCAGGGAATGGTCTGACTCGAGGAAAAGTTTTAGGAGTGCTGAACCTGTCCCAAGGTGTGGGAAAGGACGAGATAACAGTGCTCAGGACCTCCTTCTGTGAAAATATTGGCAAATCCTGAAGGTCTTGCTGAACTGGCATGTCACCTAAAAACTTGCACCAGAAGCACCAGGTGCCTGAGGTTCCCCTGTTATAAGAGCTCTGTCCAGGCTATGAACCAGGGAAGACAATTCAGTCTGTGAATTCAGGGCTATGAACCCAGTCTGTGAGCAAAGAAGAGCTGCAGGGCAAAATTAGCTAGCCAAAATATCTGCCTGGGGATTACCTAGAGCCTGCAAACGTTTGCAACTTCTCCAAGGTACAGAGGCACCGAACTCAAATGAGTGCAAGTGTTACTAGGAACTTGGATAAGCTACCACTGGCTGCACAGACCTCTCAAAGCTTGCAGTTCCCTTACATGCACCACATCTATGGAGGAACTTCCCATTTCTCCTACCATCTCCACCACTCCCTCCTTTTTGCAAGAGTTGGTCTGCTGGGAGAAAGACATGGCCCCTTGCCCAACAGCACCACTTTTCAATCCAATACAGGCAAAGGCTGTTTTGGCTACTTTAGTGAGCCAAAGGGCCACCTGTTTGGGCAATTCAAGAACACTAAGGCATGATTTACAATGATTCAGTGGTGGAAGAGAGATGTAGACTGTTCATTACAAATCCTGCTGGAGATGTGAGTTCTGAATGATCCTAGTAATAACCTTATGAGGTATTGAGTGAATGAAAAGTGTCGCAAAAAAGAATGGTAGCAGGTCTTGGGGCAGGGTGTGTGTGTCTGTGTGTGTGTCTGTGTGTGTGTCTGTGTGTGTGTGTGTGTTGAACATCCAGACAGCATATGGAGTCCATTTTCATTATGAGACATAAATGAAAACAGTTCACACGTAGAGTATTTTACATTTATATGTAAATAGAGTATGCAGTTTCCAAATTAATAGGTGGAAGCTGAGTTACCAGTTTGTTTTGTTACAAGTGTGCAGTAACAGAGAACTCAATGGATTCAAGGTGGTGATGCTTTTATGGGTAACATAGGACGCAGCCTGTCTCTGCAGTGGCATTATCTAGCACATCACCTTGTCTAGGAACTATTTCCTTGTTGGTCCTTCACTTGTAAATAATTTCCAACCCATCTTAGAAGGTAAAAACCTCTGCATTAATGCTCTTGATAATACATTAGAAGAAGCAGATGTCTTGCCGTAGTTTTATCAGCCACTCTTCTTTATGGATTTTGGACACAGAGCAGTGAAATTGAAATACAGATGAGACTCTATTCCCGCTTTCAGTGGGCAAATCACATAATATCTCTCAATCAACCTGTTAAATATAATTTAATTCCTCCTGATCCATCTTCTGGGGCTAGAGGCTGTTTGCTTGTCTGTGAGGATCAGCAGGTGACAGCATGGTTTCATGGTGCTTGTGATAAAGAAACATCTGTAAGCCTATATATGCTTCATACTCCCACCTCTGAGCTGTGTGAATGGTGAGTGGCCTATCACACCTGGCACATAGCCACACCTGAAACCCAAACCTTTGCTGGGCTGATAAGCCAAGTCATGTAATGAGAAAGGAACACTCTGCCTTGCTTTTGAACACTCTCAAGGACACACATAATGTCAGCTTGTCCAAAGGCAGGAAGGATTTGTTTGAAAAGGCGGGAGGGAAAGAAAGAAAAATCCTTATTTTTTTTTTTTAATACCGAGCAAACAAAGTGAGGTTTTGGATGTTTGGGGATTAGGACTTGGAATCTGTAAGCATTTGTTTTGAATAAGGCCAAGGTCACAAATGACCTGAAGTCATGGTTGTGTTGTTTTGCATGAAGAACTGGTTAGAGTTTGTGAATGAGCACTAAATTTGCCCCAAAACTGCTTCTGTAAGGCCCAGCCTATTTGCTCCTTAGTGTCAAATACGGTTTGAGTTTTGGTCAAGTGAAGAATAGGGATGTTGACATCAAACATTTTCCCATAGCTTGCAGACAGCATTTTGACTTCTGTTTCAAAAGGCTATTTTCTATGTGCCGAACTTTTGTCCGAAAGTGTGGAAAGGGCAAAGTTAAATAACTCCAACCCCAGAATTTTGCTTGTCAAATTAAATGTTTTGGACAGACCATGAAGCACATTTCCTGATTATCTTTGTTTTGCTAAAATTGTGTTTTCCACTTGGTTGTCAAAGGGGGAAGGAAGGAAAATCTTCCTTGTAGTCCCAGCTTAAATCAGAGTATCAGGTAGGAGATCACATAAAGGTTCTGGGCTCATTACTTTGGGTGCCGCACAGGCAAGTAGCAAAAACAACCTTCCCCTCCCTGATGAACGCCTGAACAGGAATTAGACAGGATGCAACAAGTGGACAAAACGCAAATGGGAGTGTTGGAGGAGGATGAAATGAGGAGGAAGCTGTGCCTTGCCATGGGCCAGCCTGCTGCCAGATGGGTGTGAGGGGTAGGCTTGTGGCACAGAGGTGTTTTAAGGAGCTGTATGAAAGATGCTACTCTGCCTGTTGACATGAATTCTGAAGCCCACATGGTCAAAAAAAAAAAAAAAAAAATCTCTGCTGGTTTTGGCATTAATGACTAGTAGTTTCACCAACAAGACCTGAATGTGAATGCTGTCATGGGAATTTCTGCTTTCTTTGCTGTCTCAGATAGTGCTATAATAAGTCATGCTCAAAGCTTGTTGATGTTGTCTGGGCCCACTGCCAAGGCCTATGCAGGAGCTGTTTGGGGGGCAGGGGGCTTTCTCTCCTGGGCAGTCGACCCAAAGGCTTTTCATCTTCAGAAAATGTCAGCTAACAGACCGAAGATGCTCAAAAATGCCTACTGCTCCTGGTTCCTGTTGTCTGCAAATTGGAGCTGTAGGTGCTCAGGTCATGACTTAAATAAACATCAGAGTCGGATTCTCAGTCACAGCCAAATGCTTAAGCACTTCGCAACGCAGTGCCTCTCGGACACTCACAAGATGTTCTCATTGATCCTTTGGCACATGCTGAACTGAAGACAGATCTGAAATTCTGCCTGGAGTCTGCATTTCTCAAAGCAGCTTCAGAAAGCTACGTGCAAACTCTTGTCTTGGTTCAGCTGCATTTGACACTTTTGGAAATGTATCCCCATGTGAAGCCAAGGCAGAGAACAAGGATGAGATGGGAGGCAGTGCAGGGTAGCAGCGCAGCTGTCCCCTGGGCCAGCTCAGCAGTTAGTCCATGAGACCTATGAATCCCACTCTGCCTTTGCCTTTGCACTAAATACTGTCCTTGCTATGAGCAGTAGAGGGACCCCTGTAAAAACTGGTACCCAGCCTGCAATCTACCATATGTAAGTTTTCCAGACCACTGAGGCAAAGTAGAGCAGAAAGTGCTGCCCTGGACAGTTGGAGATCAAGTAATTGTTCAGCAGTTTTTTTAAGGGTAATCAACAGCTGGTTGATAGGCATCAACTCAAACAGTGTGGTCACGATCCAGCAGTTGGTTGGCAGCTGTCCTCTTGAGGCTGGGGCAAACATAATTTCCTCCTTGATGCCATTCAGGTCTGGACCCTCTTGGTGGGTTGCTCCTAAAGAGATGCGGAGAATAGCTACCAAAGCTAAAGGAGAATGTTGTTTGCTAGCCACAGAGTCTTGGGCTGCTGATTAGGTGAAAGTTTCTAATCCTCAGTTTTTGAAATTCCTTCCCAGTAGGAGCAATGAATGCAAGAAAATCCTGCCTGAGGATGTGCCTCAACAAACTTCTTCTTGTAGTTGTGACAATTTTTTGAAAAGTTTTGCAATAGCAGGAGATTAAATGTAGTAATCTGTGAGTCTTTCCTACCTCCTGTTCCAGTTGTGACCTTCCTGTGACATTAGTTCTTGTTTCAAAGCAAACTGGACTAAAACTTCAACTCCTTGGTACCATCTTTAGTCTATTCCCATCCCTAACCAAGCTATTAACTTGCAGAATCAGTTATTAAAGGCACCTGTGACCCCCTACAAACCTCCAGAGCCAACTGACTTCCTACTTCTCCTTTCTGATCTGATTTGAGGTCAAGATCTGAATATGCTTCAGCACTCCAGTCCAATTAAAAAATTCAATTTGTGTTTAAAATTTGTTTGGGGGACTTTAATTCCCTGGCAGTAGATTCCTCCTCTCCTCACAATGTTGTAGGGAGAAGCACATTCAGTGTTATTAAATGACTTGCCAAACTAGCCTAGTGGCTTAGCAGGCTTATGTGAAGCTTACTGCACTCAATGGAGCATGGTGGGACACCCAGCGCTGTCTGCTAGGTCAGGAGTTGAACCAGTGCTATCTGAGTGATATTATCCAGGATGCCTGGGGACAGAGGAAATTAAAAGTCACTAATGCTTACTGCCCGGAGCCAAGACTCAATTGCAGAAGCACCTGCAGGGTTGGCCTGCACACCTACTGTGTTTTTTTTTTTTTTCCCCTTGGTTGACTCCTCAATGTGTCTTTATTTCCAAGCCAGTGAATGGCATAAGGCTGGCTCTGGATGGCAGAAATAGTGAGGGATGAGGCAGAATGGGATTCTGCTGATGTGCAAAAGGTCTTAGGGACACTGTTGGGAGTAAGGAAGAAGAGCGATGGGAAATGAGCCGCCCTTTCCCTTTTGACTAGTGATCTCTGAGCCTATGAAAAATAGATGTGGGTGACGGCCTTTGCGGCATGACAGAAGGGGAGGGGAAAAAAAGGCAGGCTAAGGCTTTTCCAAAATTTTCATAAAAGGCCTTTGTCCAAGGAAAATCTGGAGTTTCAACTGACCAGAATTTCCTCTTTACTGGGAAGAATATCTGCTATTGAATATCCCCTTTTTTAGCTGGAATTTAAACTAATAGATACACTTTTGGATCAAATGAAGCATTCCCTTTTTTGCAGTTTTTAAAAGAGAATAAAAAGTTTCTTTTTAAACAGATTGCAGTAGAAATGTGAAATATCAAGGTGAGCTGAAAGTTCTGAAAAAAATTTCTTCAGTTTGACTCAAAATAAAACCTTCAGATTATTCTGAACTGCCAGTGAACCGAAAAATCAGTCATTTGCACTAATGATAAGTAACTGGCAGGTTGTTTTGCCTGTCAAATTCTGTGTCTTGTGGAGTGAGCACATTGTTGTCTGCTGACACGATCTACTGAGCTGTTAAAAAAAAAAAATAATCAAATACAACTCCTCTCTGCTGGCAATAAGGCTCTTTGACAGGTGCAGGGACTTACTTTCTCCTCCTGTCTGGACCATGGGGATGAGGGACCACAATCCAAGTCTGTGCTCTCAGAAACTGCCGTGGCCTAACAAATAGCCCAAATTTTCCTCTGGGTAGTGACATTCAGAGACTGTTGTGGCAATAATCGCTGATTATCTGGATGGCAGTGGCATCTGCAGGCAGCCACCCATGCCAGGGCAGGACACAATACCATAGTGTGTCCCAACAGGGAAGGCAGAGGATAAGACAGTGGAGTGGGGGGTAGTAACTGTGCTTTCCTCAACCCTCTGCTAAGGGTTGGTGTTACCCACCACCACAAACAAGGGCAAATGACAGAAACCAGCTGGGTCCTTCACTAAAGAAAAATGAGGCAGATAAAGAATGAAACCTGTGTGTTTCCCAACTCTGTCTACTGGGAGGTGGATGTGTGTGTTTGGGAAGCAAGCTACCTTCTCCCACAAAGGATGTGTTACGTACCCCACATATCTTGACACTCGTATCTTGATGCTTGTAGTTATTTAGCCTTGGGTGCTTTTCTGATAACACTGCCAAAATGGAGGGGAGTAGGCTGCCTAGCAAGTGGGGACTGCTGTTCATGGACAGGTGAGCTGAGACTGGTAGAGGAGTGCTAGAGAATAAAATCCTGTGATTTGGACTCTTGGGGCAGAAGACTGCCCCAAATCCCATGTGGACCAGCGAGTTGTCCTGGGCTGGTAAGAGCACAGCAGGCTGAGAGGCTTGTGGGCAAGGTGGAGGGAGGGATGTGGCACAGTCACTGCTGGCGGCTGCACTGGTGGGGCTTGCTGGGCAGGAGAGAGGACTCCTTACTGTAGATCTAGTGGTGAGGTAGAAAAAAAAGCTGCAAGGAAGGTCTACAGACATAAGTTGCTAAGGGGAGAGGATGCAGCATGAGGATGCATTGAAGCTATCAACTTGCGGCAGTCCAGGGTAGATGGCCAAGAAAGAACAGGGGAATCATAATAACTGTAATTTCGTGATACCTCTACCAAGTGACTAGGAACTTGTTGAGTGAGGCAGTGTCTGAGCTGGAAGGAAGTTCTGCTGGGAAACTCTGAGGGTCTGGGTTTCATCTGAGGTGCATCTGGTGGTTGTGGTTAAGGCAGAAAACTGATAGTTAAACCAAATCAGAGTTTAGGGGTGAGGGGGAAATGAGCTGCCAGTGTAGGCTAGACCTCTCATCTTCATATCATTCTTCCTGTCCACTGTGTTGAGCCCCAGGAGGTTTCTGACCCTGCATGCAGAAGGTGAGGCAGCTCAGCAGGAGCCTGCCTAGTGCAGCCCAAGACTGGCTGCCAGTGAGGCTCTTGGCAGCCTTGCTCATGCTGTGGGAGCAAGCTTGACCCTAACACCTATGGCGTGGGATGGGAGCTGGGAGCTGTGGGACTGAACTGTTTTAGTACTAAAGTATAAAATAAACCCCATGTTTGTTCTAAATGCTTTAGGGTTTAGGTTATATCTGGTGATTCAGTGTTTTGGTTCTGCTAGACCCTGTAAGTTTGCTGCCCTAAGAAAAGCAAATCAATCTAGTGAGCATGGCATGAAGAGGGACTAGGTCTGGCTCTACCTCCAGCTTGTTGTGATCTCTGGCACATCATGTGGATAAAGAGCAAAACTCAGTTACTACATGCACCCCTTCCCAGGGAGCTGGAAGTCTCACCTAAATAAGATTTATCTCTCTGAAAGTATCAGGCCATGGTACAAGTAAGCATCGCTCTAGAAGCTAAACTGGCTGCTGTACACCAGAACTGAGTAACATGTAGTGCTGTGCCTCTATTCTCCACTTCTAAAAACCAATTCCTTATATTTTCCTTCCTTTTCTTATCTTTATTCTCTAAAACATGAGGTGCCAGGGTCCATGAGGTGACTGTGCAGAGGCACAGTCACAGCCAGTGTGGTAGGAGAAAAGAGGGCAGGGCTGGAGCAAGTGCTTGTGATTCCTTTGCTCAGAAGGTGTATTGTAGACATGAGCCTTTTTTCCTCGAATTAAAAAATTCCAGGCAACAACTGTCTCGGGCCCTTGGTGCCTGTTTGCCCAGATCAACTAGGTCCAAAATCATGGTGCAAATAACACATACCAGTAAATGTCTGCTTTCCCTGTTCACCCTCTTTGGTGCCTCAATACTTTGCTCCAAGAAAAGTGGCACAAAGGCTGCAGGAGTTTTCCTGCTTTCTGCAAACCCCATATGAGGGGTGACGAGCTAGGATATCTAGGTTCAACAGGCAGCACAGGCTGCCAGCTCCTGCCTTCATTTGCTGCTTGCAAACAACATATCCTTATTGGGTGATGGCTCCTGGTGCCAAGTCCTGGCTGCCCTCACGCACTCCTGCAGCTTTCTGCTCTTCTGCCATCCTCAGCAGCTCTGCCATGAACATGACCCATGTCATGTGTTTCTGCTCAGTCCTGACCCTCACTGAGGGAAGAAAGGACAGCAAGTGTTAGACCAGAGAGGCTGTGGAGTCTCCTTCTCTGGAGATACTCAAAACCCGCTTGGATGCGTTCCTGTGTGACTTACTCTAGGTGGTCCTGCTCTGGCAGGGGGGTTGGACTAGATGATCTTTCGAGGTCCCTTCCAACCCCTAGCATTCTGTGATTCTGTGTTTCATCTTCTGATGTGCTTGGTATTCACACCCTGGGAGCCATGCCATGCATGGTAGTTCCCCTGCCCTCTTCACTCTTATCCCAAGAGAAACTGATTGCTCTTTGTTTTGCTGTGCTCCTGTTCCACTTGTCCTCATTGCATTTTCTGATAGAAGGAATTGTTTCTGGATTCCAGGTCTCACAGGTCATTACAGAACAAAAAATACACTTTTTTTTGCCTCTCTGCTGTTAGTTACCTAACAGAATCTCATCTCCAAATAACCTTCTAGCACCCAAGGACCTTACTACCTGTCTCTTCCACCTCCTACTCTTGCCAAGCACAGGCTCCCCACCACCACTTCCTGACCCAGCTCTGCTGGGGTTGAACCAGTAGTTGCCTGCCTTGGCATTTCGTGACAAGGCTGAGACTGATGTTGCTCTACATCCCAGATGGGGTATTAGAGTTACAGCCAAAGAGTGATAGCAGAAAGTGTCTGCTGGGTTTTGTTAGTCTTTTGAAAATGAAGCTGGAGAAAATTGTTTTTACTTGTGGAAGTGCCATTTCTCTACCATATTTCTATCTAAAATCAATGCAAAGATTCAGTGCTTAGTGGAGGGGTGTATATTAGGTTGCAGAAGTCACTATCCCAAGTTGAGGTCAAAAGCTGTCGAAGGTTTTGGTGAGTTTCCTTGGTTACATTGGACAGGATAAAAATGCATAGAGAACGGGTGCTCCAGGACAAAAATCAGTTATCCCCTGACCAGTGTCAGCTATGAGTACTGTGTGCATCTGGAGTGCTTAATCAGCCTTTCACAGACAGTTTGCACCATCTTAAGAAGCAGCAGCTACTGACCGTGCAGGATTCAGGTAGCAATCTCCAGGAGGGAAAGGAATAAACTATCTGTAGCAGCCAATTAATTAATGACATGCAGGGCAATGTATGTGCTGGGTCAGAAAAACTTGTAGCATCTGTTCTGTGTCCTGTCTCTTAATAATAGGCTCTGTCCTGAAAGAGAGATTATAGGATGCAACTCAGCATCACCAGGCAAAGGATAAGGCAGGATTAACGGATCTTTTTAACTTTTCATAACCTGTGGTCTATTTCTCCAGAAAGAAGGGGTCAGTTTGGATGGGGTGATAGCTTTTTCCAAAAACCTTACTGAACTTGGAAGAAATTGCCTACACAGCAACAGGAAAGAGTTAAACCCTAGCATAAGCAGGCACAAAATCTCCACTGAGCAAAAAACCAGGCATACTTTTTCATTTTTAACTTTGCTTTATGGAAGTCACAGGACTTTGTTTACACTGAACAATACAAAGCCAAACCAAGATCAACATGTCCTTGATTTTGCTTTGCATGTTAAGTATTGCATATTTACCCCTTGCCACCTAATTTGTGAATTCACCAGGAATCAAAACATCCATTTAAACTAGCCAGGAAGACAGCAAAATATGAGTACAGCTAGATCATTATCTAATGCATAGTTATGATGTTCTGAGGGTGGCTTTGCTAAGTCTGATGAAGTATAAAAATGCAGCTGGACAGAGTATTGAAAAAAAATCATTTTATCTGCTCTAAAAGATGATTGTTGGTAGTAATTAAATGGGAATGTTTGAGATAAAAAATATTTTCCCTGTGGAAAAGCAAATAGAGTCTTGTGGTGGATCCAAGGTTGGGTGTTGCAGTCTCCTTTGAGGCAGGCTCATAGGCAAATCCTAGTCTTTCCTGAGACACTCTGGCCTCTTCCCCAGGGAGGAAGGGTGCTGCGATGCAACCCTGGGCTGACTGCATTGTCTGGTGCTAATACAGTCCAGCTGGAGACCAAAGGAAGAGAAAGCCAAAGTGTTTTCAGGGACAGAGGAGGAGTGAGCAGTCAGCATGGGGCAGAAGTGATACATGAGCTGTTGCATGCAGGCTTCAAGATTTTCATCATTTGTGGGTGCAGTTGGTCTGATTTGCCCCGAGTTGTCTGTCTCAGAGCTAGCACAGCTATGTGTGAAAGAGGAGAGTCTTCCTTGCTTAAATTGTTCTTTACATTTGGCTGTTTTGCTCCTAGAAACAATTTAGTAACTTTGAAGTTAAATCCAAGTCCTCATGAGAAATGCTGCAAAAAGTGTTATTTATACAGCTTTGAGTTTTAATGATCTAGGACAAACTCAACTTTCTCTCCATACTTGCGCCTTACTGTTTCTCAAAGCATTATATTCAACAGAGGGAACACACAAAAAAATGTAGCCTCAGCATAGATCTCAGACTGTCATAAATTTATTAATTTTTTCCCAAGTACCAGACAATGCAGCTATTGGTACATTAGAACACCAAACTGGGAAAAACTTAAGCTGCCCCTGGTGCTCTGTGCGAGTGTTGGGATGTCTCATGACCATTGAATGTCTTAGTTACCCCACTTGTAGAACAGAAATTGGTATGGTGTTCTTCGTTCTTCCAAACATTTTGAAAGCTGGACAGTGATGCCTATATGAAGTTTTAATGAGCAATCAATGAAAACAAGTATAAATGAAGTAAAATAACACAAAAATGAAGTAGAGGATATTTTTATTTTCTACCTGGTTTTACAACCTGTCTTCTGAAGGAAGGGGAAATCCTACTACAGCTAAGGTTGCAAATTGAGCTCAGCTGCATTATTAGACATCAGAAAATTGAGCCTGGCAGGAGCAAGAGGAAGCCAGCCTTCCTACGCATCACTGTCAGGGAGCTGTTGCATTCACTAGAGTGTGGTGTTAATGAATTAACTCTGGATCTGTTGGTTTTTTATTTCTGTGTGTAGGCTCTTAGAAAAAGAAAGTGCATAGGATTTTCAGGGTTGTTAAGAAAGCAGCAAGTGATGTCAGTCTGAATCTTGTGTTGTTGTCTACTTGATGCACAATGGAAGTTAATGAGGTCAACTGGAAATATTAATTGTCCTGCACTGCTTGGTGTCTACACTTGCTCTAGCTATGGAAAATTCATGCACAGCAGCAGCTGAAAACTCAGCAAAAAGTGTTTTAACATAGGAAACCGGCAACATTTGGCCCAGTAATATCATAATGCAGGTGGCTGAGAAATCACTCAATTATATGCATGACGGGGACTCCATTTAAGAGCAACATTTGGAGCTTTATGGGCAACATAAAAGGAGAGAGAATGAGGTTTTTATATCGCTGCGCTCAGTTGTAGGAGAAGCGGGAGGTTGTTTCCCACCCCTTTGCATATGCTTGGACTGTGCAGGGAAAATGAAAATGTCTGCTAAGAGATCTGGCATGACACCTGGGGAGGACAGGCTGGACTTATTCCAGAGACCCCCCTGGACACGCCCCGCTACATCCCCTATTATAGAGGTGTTTTCATGTGTTCAGGGCTGGGCAATGTCAAAACAAAAGCCATATTCTAAAAATAAAAACCTTGGCTCCTTTACTAACAGAGAACTCTCAAAGCAAAAAGAAGTTTTCAAAAAATTTGATCATAATTAATTGCTGCTTTTCTTGCCCCTTGGCAGTTGCTAGAGCAAGTGAAGTAAGATCATCTCCCAGCATGCGCAGCTCCTGCCATTTTATCATCCCTCTTCTGTCTCCTGTAAGGACCCTGGCCCTGGAATATAGGGGGTAAATCTCTTTAATAAAGCTTCTTTTCTAATGCTGATGGTGGCTGAGGTGAAGCACACAGGTAAGATTACAACACCTGCCAGGGCAAATTATTTGTCTTTTCCTTTGCTTTAAATTCTTTTAGTGCCTTAACCCATGATTTTTGAGAGGCTAGGGCTGACAGTGCTGTGTCTCTGACAATGCAGTGGCTGCATCTATCCTTTCCTGCAGACATACCAGCACCTGAGCTCTCCCCATCCCTCCTTCCTACTGCCGATTAGAAGAACTGAAATATTTCTGCTGGTATGGATAGTTCTTTTAATCTATTTAGAGAAGATCCACCCACTAGCTCAGTGCTCTCTTTGCATTTCTAACAGAAAAATTCCTATTTTATTTTCGTATTAAACAAAATACAAAACTACCACAAATACCTTAATTCTTTTTTTTTTTCTTGCTGTAAAGCTTGACATCTGGGCCTGTAACAGCTCATCAGTGGATATTTGAGATGAAGCAAATGACATTTCTATATAGATCACTGGTTGCTGTAGAAATCAGATGGTGAAATGAGACTGCAAAGAATTTGGTATTGAGTGATGATCTTCATCCAAGGATCTTGGAGTACAGTAATCCCCACCTTGCTGACACAGATGATGGGTGACTTACTCCAGCCTGCACAGCAAAATCTCTGGAGACCTGTACATAGAGCATAAGCGCTCTGGAGCAGGCAACACATCTCTGTTTTATAAAGTTCTCTGTTATACTAAGTCTTTGATCCTGGTGTAGACAGAAGGGCATCTGTAACTAGCTGAAACACTCATTCCATCCTTGCCATGTGTGCAACCCATTCAGATGTTTTCTTGCTCCATTGCCTTGGCAGAAGGTCTGCTGCTGACTTGTGCCTTGCCTCCCTTCACACATGCAGTTGGAGCTGTGTTTTGTATAAACATTGTTCTTGTGTGTTAAAACATACCATGAGATCAAGGCAGTGTTCCTGCTCCGTGCTGACCTCAGCAGCACTGCTCCAGAAAAAAGACTGCAGAGCAGTTCCCAGCAGAACTACCGGGACTACCAAGTGAAAGCAAAACCCAGCAACTTGAGGTAGTCTTAAGATAAGCCTGGTAAAATCCTAGGATGTGTTCACTTCCAGCAGCAAGAGACTGGACTGAGCAGCTTGAGTTTCCCTTCTGCCCCCTGTTTGTACCCCTAAGAGATGATGACTGGGTCTCTGCCCCAGACATGCCTGGTGGAAACGCAGCTTCCCTGTGGCCGCTTCCAGGCTGTGCTTTCCCCTTCCCGCTGGTGCTGAATACCTGGTGGCCCTCAGCACCGCTTGCTTCTGTTTTCCCAGGATAACTCCTGGGCCGGAGCAGAGGGAATTGTCCCTTGTTTTAAGAGGCAGTTTTATCCCTGATTGCGATGCCTTTCACTGCAGAAGCACAGCAAGATGTTAGGGACCACGGTTCATCTCCTTGTGCTTGTAAGCAAACTAGGGTCTCAGAGAGTAGAGGCACGCTGCTGTGAGTGTTTTCAGTGTTCTTCTGTTTGAATAATTTAGTTCCTCCCCAAGTGCCCAGCAGTGGTGTTCTGCTCATGCTGTTGCCTCTTGCAAGGGATTCATGATGTCAAGGCCACGCTCTTCATAGTGTGCCCACAAGAGTTTGCAGCGTTCAGGGATGCTCCTTGCACAAGCTGGTTGCTAGCATGCCACTTTGGGGATGGCAGGAAGGGCTGGAAGGGATGGGACACACAAGAAAACACACCTCTTCAGTACCAATGGTCACTATGTTAAGGCACATGAAGATAGTCTGATTGTCACCAATTCCAGCACCCCTGTGGTTCAGGCATTCCTGAATGATGCCTGAATCTCACCCCCCTCCTTTCAATTTTTGAAGCAGCTGGGCACTGCCAGGCAAATTCATTCTGTGCTTGAGGTGAAGCAGTCTCCACTTTGTGCTTAAAAGTTGTGCAAAGGCATTTAATGTGCTTCAGTGAAGGCTGGAAATCTGATTC
Organism: Leptosomus discolor; assembly: GCF_034619465.1. Taxonomy (NCBI): domain Eukaryota; kingdom Metazoa; phylum Chordata; class Aves; order Leptosomiformes; family Leptosomidae; genus Leptosomus; species Leptosomus discolor. Next base: position 54,002,984 of record NC_141397.1, on the reverse strand, counting down.
TGTGCTCCAGCTAGTACATTCAATAGCAAAAACAGACCCAGCTGCACCATCTCAAGCTACATCTGATCAAATTTCTCTAGTCAGCAGCAAGAATTTGCTGATTCCTAGAAATCCAATGTCTTGTAGAAATATGGGAGTGAAGGTTGTCTGTTAGCCAGTCAGTGCTGTGTTCCAGCCCCTGGCAAGACATGACGGTGCTAAACTGGTGGTCTAAGGGGAGTCCCAGATATTCATGTCCATGAGGAGCTCTGTGGCACTCTTTGATAGAGAATAAGCTTTTCTATCTGTCTCCTGCTGCCTTCCATTTTGGGGAGTTTTACTGGCATTTTGCACTTCCAGCTGAGCCTTTTGTTGGAAAGAACTGAAAAGCTGTAAAAGTCAGATTGTTATTCACTGAGATCTCAGTTTTGCTGTTATATGGGAAAAGGTTCTCACAACATTCAGCCATCATTATTTTTAATGAAACCTTTCAATTTTGATTGCAATGGCCTTAGATGTAAACATATATGTAAATACACATGCATACATACATGAGAGTTATGTTTGGTATTTAAACAACATAGCTGGTTGGAAGTTTCTTTTCAGGAGGACACCTCAATGTGATTCCTTTCTGATTAGAAATCATGCAATACTGTAACACTTCAAAATCTCCTGTGGAACCAAATGCATATCTTGTACCTAGCATGCAGCTCACCTCCCTGTTAAAGGGCTGGTTGGGGCTGAAGCAGGTTTCTGACTTGAAAAATTACTTTGGAAACTGTTAGGAGCTAGCAGCTACGTGAGTATTAATGGAAACTACCTCAATAGCTGTGAAGATGTTTGCTTGCTGCTGGACCCTACTCTGTTCTGTTGAACTGAAAGGGCTTATCTATATCTTAAGCAGAATACTTGGTGCAAGCACAAAGTGCAGACTGCTTCGCATCAAGCACAGGCACTTGGAAGCAGGAAAACTCAGTTCTGTTCCTGCTCTTGTTGTGTGCTTTCAAGTGACCATTGCTTGCCCTGCTGTTTCATAAGAGAATTTGCAGATGAAGACATGTCCTGTGTTTGGTGCTACAGGTTCTTTGCAGCTCTAAAAGCAAACCATGATGAACCCAGAACAAACTATGTTTGCTTTCTGGGAACATCCACGGGAGGAGTACAATGAAGCCACTCTGAAAGAAGTAAGGCCTCGAGAAACATAGGAAAAGGCCTGTCAGCTTGAGTCTATCTTGAGTGGTGTAGAATGATCTGTCAGTGGAAATCTATCTTCATAGAGCTTTCTGTTGCGAGCTGCTGTGAAGTGCCCCCTGCAATCCAGCATCCAGGCACTCTGTGCCTGACAATGCCTCATCACTTCCCCAAGAAAAACAGAGATAAGGGAATAAGAGAATGCCAGAAATGGCTTTGTCAATTGGCAACGCCACATCAGGTTTTCATTAAACAGTGGAGAGTGGGGCCCGCAGTCTGCAGATTTGCTTGATTAAGAGATTTCTACACATACCAAAAAAAAAATCTAGCAAATCCATTACCTTTTATCTGTGTTGTACAATAGCACCAAGTAGAGGATGTTAGTTGCTTCTGGAAGAGGGAAAAGAATTTTACAACATAGAATCACATCTTGTTTCTCTCCTTCTTTTTCCAAGATTTTGTCCATCTGTTCCCTTTTTTGAAAACAAACAAACTATTAATACAGCGCTTTGATGGAGCCTTCTGTTCAAGGCTCTTAAAGTGCTGTACAGATATTCAGGATTTTATTTGCCAAGAGTCATTAAAAGATAAATATTAAATTTCTTGTTTCCCATAGGGCAGATGTCAGAGAGGCTGTGTGTGGTTTTGTGTGTGCACGTGTGTAGGGCTGGCACCACAACCAGGGCCCTGACTTCGGACTCTGGAGAACTTGCTCGATGCCCGGTTCTATCTCAGCATTCCCACAAAATTGTACACTAACTGCCTATTTTTTCTGTATCTCAGTTCTCTTATTTGTAAAACATAAGCATTTCTTTTCCTCTGCCTTGCCCATCTGCACACTGTGACCTGACTTCAGCTGATGCACATGCACACCGTGATCCAGTCCCTGCAGTACAGCCCTTGGCCAAGGATCTGTGCTGGGTGGCTATTTCTGCAGCATGGCATAACCAGAGCTTTTAGCAACAAAAATGCTTGATGCCAGTCTGGCTGGGTTAGGTACCAATATCAGTGTAGTCCTGGCAACAGGACTCAATTCCAGCTACCCTGATGCTGGCTTGGATTCCTAGGCAGGTTTTCTGCCTGCACCAAGGTCTTTGCTGCTGCTGTTGCAGTCCTGTTGGTCCTAAAGGTAACACATAGGGGCCTACCAGAGCTGCTGTCACTCTGTCTGCATCACCAGTGGACTCAGGTAACTCTAAATACCCTTAGATGTGATGTGGTGCAAGGACATGGAGCAGTGCATTGGTATAGCTTGTGGAACTAAGGCCCCTAATGCCAAATCTTACTACTTTTACTTTTATGAAGGCACTAGTGGCACCTGTAAAGCACTGGAGGAAATGTACAGGTGGTGAGAACTACAGAATGAGGATCTCCCCGAGAAATGACTTCCTGAAAATTTTCTTGTTGCCTGAAACATCAAAGCTAGGGACTGCCAGCCTGGGACAGCAGCCCAGTCATGTTATTCTCTTAGTCATTTTTTGGTCCTTTTTTTGGTGGGAGAAGACAAAAGGATAAATTAGATAAAATACCCCAGATGGAAAGCTTTTGTCATCAGGGAAGAAGCAAAAGCATCCAAGAAAAGAAGGAAGCAAATGTATCTAGCACTGAAACTGATTCAGGAACTGAATTCCAGTTGCTACTTATCAGAAGTCAGAACCTCAGAGCCACGAAAAAAGATCTTAAATCCCTTAATAAAAGAGCAGCCAATGCAAAGTTTGGGGTTTTTTAAATGAAAAATACTCTCCCTTCTCACTCTGTTTTGAAATAGAGCTCATGATGGTTTATCCTAAACTCACAAAGTTGACCTGACCTGAATAAAAATGGCTTTCAGCAACACTGTCCAGTCCCCCGGTTCCTCTGCATTGCGAAGTTATGTTACAGCTGGGCCCAGGTCGCAGCTTCTGCTCAGGAGTTCAGAATAAGATTAGTAAAATGGGTAGGGCTTAGAAGTATGGTGGGATTGTAGGATGTGGTGAGTGTAGCAGACAGGGCTTAGGTCATAGAGAAGAAATGGGCAGGCACTGTAAATAGACATAGAGAGACTGCTTGGATGAGCTGAGTAGCTATGGAGAAAAGCTGGATCATCTACAAGAGGTTCATATCAAGCTGGCCTCACCCAGAAACAGTATAAACAGTGGTGAAAATACTTATTGTGTGTCTAAATCAAGAGACGCTCACAGGCAAAACCTCCTGGACGAGAAGATACTTGTCTGAAAGGGTCAACTGATCCTTCCTTTGCTACAGCAAGAGAGTCCTTTGGTCAGTCTTGGGGGAAAGTGCTTTTTCATCACGTGATAACTGGGGGCAGCTGAGGCTTCCTTGCTCCAGCAGAAATCTCAGCCTGCAGGGCCAGGGTGCCTGCATCCACGTTCAAAAGGCTGGGATCTACCCTGGGCTTGTTTTTTTTGGCTCGTGAATATACCACACATGCAGACAGAGAGGATTGAACTGCCTGAAAGAGGGAGTACGGGTCTTTTAAGAGTCTAATGTCGTTTTAGGGTAAACAGAGAGGCACTGTTGGAGATCAATGTGAAGGGACTTCTGGGCAGCACGTCCAACCCTCTGGAAGGGCTGGAGGAAAATGAGACCTCAGAGCTCAGCTGTGTTCTCTCACCACCTCCTACCATAGAGCTGTGAAAGCCACTAAGCCTTTGGGTAGAGAAAACCTCCCTGTTACAGGATCTCAGGGGTACTTGGTGGCAAGTGACACGGCAAAATAAGGTATTTCAGGAGGACAGGTGGGGAACAGTGAGAGTTCAGCACAGAGTGTACTGGAGAAATTAGACTGGATATTGTTGTGCAATTTCTTGTCATGACTTGGCGTGACCTCCATTATACCCATGAGATCACCTCCAGCAAGTATCAATAGCCTCTTTCCCTACGCCTTAATGTATTTTTAATAACATGTAACTGCCAGAAAATAATATTGTTTCTGGAAGCTTTCACTGCAACATTTAGTTATACATTTATCCTATTGTCTGTGAATTCAGGGTCCTTAGTTACCCTGAGCCCAACATCTGCAAAAGGAAAAAGGAGGTTAGGAATATATAACCACAATAGTTTTAAAATAACATTGAAAGTCATTGTTATCTGGCCTGGTTGAGTACAAAGTCTGATATGAATTGTGTAAGGCAATTCCTAGCACCTGGACTAGGAAATTTTGAATTATTGTAACTTACTGATGTAGTGAATTAAAAACCTATAAACTATGCATACAAACTTCCTCATAGCTTTAGTTCCAGCTTTTTACTTTGTTTACCAAATATCACAACTTTTCACAGCACACACAGATTCAATAGCACGTGAATTATACACTCTCCACCAGATGCAAGCTCTTGAAGTTAGCTTTGCTGGATCTTAGTTTAGCTACTAGCTTAGGACATAATGTCGCCCATCTTGAATCAAAATTGAGTAGGATTTATGAGGCTGTATAAGAACGTAAAATCTTCCAAGCAGTAAATATGGATTGGTGAGAAGAGCACACATGAAATGAGTGATGATAAGATGCCATAAATATAACTAATCATACAGCTATTGCCTCTACTTCAGTCAACTATATGACGATAACACTTAATGCTCTTGATCAGAGGATCTCAGATCATTCTGTAAGGAATTCTTCTTGTTCACATTATACTGGTAGAGAAAATTAATATCTGGGAGATATAGTGAACAACTGAGACCTGATCAAGCCATTACGTGTGACTTGGAGGAGTACAAACCTCATTTCCCTAGATATCCAGTGTGATGTCCTACTCATGGGACCATGCTGCCTCCTCATGCACATGGCTGGGGGTGGTTATATATGCACCTGTAAGCACATACAGCTTCAAAGCAGCACAGAAACAGACCAGACACCACAACCAGTGCCAGAACTACCTAGCTGTATGGCATGTGAAAGGATTCAGGGAGAGGGAAGAGGCCCCTTTGGATGGCTTTCCTGGGAAGGGAGTGATCTGGCAGGTAAATTTGTTGATTCTCTCTGAGCTAAAATCTCTTGAACTTTTGTGTTCTGATCCTATCCTCTCTGCTGGGACAAGAGACAGCAGCATATTAGCAGTGGAGCTGTGACCTGGGATCTACTTCTGCTTGGGCCTCCTGTGTCCTCCCTTGGTATTTCTCTGTCCTGGCTCTCTGGCAAAGGACAGCATCCTGATCCCTCCATACAACTGCTGTGTAACCTGCACCTTGTAACTAGCTTAGCTCAGAGGTGAGTGGATGCTGAAGGGATGAAAAATTCCCTGCACCAAGCCCTGAAGTGGTTGGCAAGAATAGGTCGATAGTCTGATTCAGCGGTGACAGCACTCCACCTCCCTTCTGTAAATGCCTCATATCTCCTGCTGCCAGTCATGACAAAAATACAGACGTAGCTTTTCTCAGGAGGATCTAAATGTTCTGGTTGCTATTTGGTAAGGGGGATATTTCTCCAATTAATTATTAAGTGGAGCTCTGGCTGGACGAAGGGGCTGCAGAGATGTCAAAGTGAAATGGGGAGAGCATTTTAACCTTTCTGAAGCTCTCCCGCAATCGGCAGAAGGTTTGCCCTGTGAGTCTTGGCCAGTTCTTGTTCTACAGCACATTGTCAAGGCTGGCCAGAAGGGAATGGCCTCACGGGGACTCTGCCAAATTCCATGGCTTGTGGGCCCATCATTTTTCTCTCCTTGGCAGCAGAAATATGCTGCAAGGAAGCTGCTACCTACCACTCGTGGCTTCATCCTGCCCTTACTCTCCTGAGTGGAGATGGAGGGTCCTGGCTGTGCATTGGGGAAAGCAGACTTGGAAGAGTGGTTGCAGGGATGGGGAGAGGATTGATCAGCTGAGAAGGAGTAATGGGAAGGGTAGCATGTCTACTGGAAATGGCATTAGACTGGATGCCCAGAGAGCTGGGCTTTCCTCATCCTAGATTACATGGGCAAAAGAGACTGCAGTGATCACTCACCCTGCGCACTGGCTGTCATTCCTTGGTGGCACCATGAGAAACTGTGGGGCCCTAGGCAAATCACTGCATCCATTCATGCCTCGGTTTCTCCAGCAATAAAATAATACCCTGCTATGTTGGTGTCCTACAAACGAAAGGTGCTTTTCAGAGGCTGAAGTGGGAAGGATTAATTGCATTGACTTTCCCAGGCAGAACTGCTGAGGCAGACCCTCCACTGGTATGAATCAGCACAGTCTGTACAGTGCAAAGTATGTACTACTGCACCCCATGTGCAGAAGGATCTTGCCTAGACCCTATGCTCTTCTTCTCAGGTGGCTTAATTTTTCTTACAAAAAATGCAGAGGAAAATATGTGAGACAAGCCTCAGCTCCATTAATTACTAGATGTCTTCTCAAGCTTAAGCTGAGATAACACTGCAGATCACCACAGCACTCACCTGGCCCTGTCCACCACTGAGGACCCTACTGTAGTACACGCAGTAAGGCCAAAGATATAATAAGGCTCTGATTCAATTTACAAGCTGCCTAATATTGTGTGAGGCTGTGCTCTTCTACTCAATAAATGCTGTGATCAAAAGGTATCGAAGCTTTTCTCATTTACCCATGTCTTAGCAGCTGCAAAACTAGAACATATAATTGGAGCGGTTTGGTTCTGATGTTCTTCTCAGTGGTGCTGCAATGAAGATGGCATGAGAGATTTCTCACCACCACAGGGCCAAACTCAACAAACAAAAGTCTTAAGTAAGGAACAAGTAAACCAGGAATGACCTCCGAAGAATTCATTCTGCTCCAGGAGAGAGCCTTTCCCAAGGTCCTCTCCAGTTTGTTTCCTGTTGCTATTGCCAAGTGGTGCCTTTGCAAGTGCCCTGCCGCCAGCCCTGGTGGGTGCAGCACCTCTCCTTGCTGCAGTCAGTCATCTCACAGCTGAAGTGCTTACCACAGGGGCCAACTTCAGGTTAGGCTTTGGAGGAGCACAGGACAAAAGGACAGTCCCTTCCCCACAAAACTTGCTTCGACTATCAGCCTATGTCGGCCTCTGCTCCTCTCTTCTCCCTGTTCTTCTTTCCACCCACAATGCTTTCCCAGGAAATGCACAGTTTCAGGTCCCAGATACTTTCTGCAGTCTGGACTCCAGGACTTTGTCCACGAGAACAGCCACCCCGCTGACCTGGCGTGCTCTGTCTAGGGAGATTACTCGAAACATGTCTCTCTGCATGAATCAAGCCATGTCGCCAAAGCACATTCATCCGCCTTCCTCTTGTCCTTAGCCAGTTGTCTGCAGACAGCTCAAAAGCCAGGGTCTTGAGGGCAAGACTCCTGGCAGCACACTGCAGTGTTCGAGTGAGGAACAGGAGGCTCACTCCTAAATCAGTCCCTGCCTTTCTGCTTGTCCTCTCTAACATGTGTGACTCTGATTTATTTTTTTCCTTTAGCCTGTCTCTCTGCTCTTTTCTGCGTGGTTGCTGTGAAAAGCTCCAGGGCTGCTTCTGATCCTCCACACCCTGGTTTCAGGGCTGCAGCCACCTTTGACAGAGAAGGCTGCCCTGGGACTGTCAGGCTGCAGTTTAGCTGTATGTCCTATTTCTGGGCTGTGTCACAGTCTTTGGGGACGAGCCCTTTGCATTTATGTCCCCTGTGTGGTGTGGTTGGTGACAGCTTCTCCTCCCAGCAGCATCAGCAAAGACACAGTTTGTTGTGGGCTTCGGAGGATGAAATTTGTCTTGGGGTCGGAAAATGTCCAAGCTGACTTTTACCATTAAGCTGTCAGCAGGATGTGCTGAGGTGTTTAAATATTGATGCAAACACAGAAGAAATAGTTGCCTTCTTCCGGAGCAGGAGAGGGATTTACGGTGTAAAACATCCCGGAACTCTTTGCCAGCACTGTGTAAATCACAGCTGTTCCTCCCTGGTACCAGCACATGGTGCACATGGTAACTGTGGTGGTGAAAACTCCTCATCTCCTGCCCTCAAAGACCCCAAAAGCTGAAAACCAAGAAAGTCAATGCTTTGAGTAGCACAGAGAGATGGATTCACAGAGGAAAACACTTTACTGTACCTGAGGAGGAATGCCCAGCCTGGGGGTAAAAATCTGATGGAAATGTTGAGAGCTGGAAATTGAACCTCTCCTTTGGGTCTGGATGTCATGGGCTTTCCTGGAAGAGTGGACAGAAAGCTGCTGAGCCAGCATTTTGCTGTCCAGGAGATGGAGTTTTGTTATTCAAGCCTCCCCACCAAAATCAAATATTTGCAAATGGAGGGAAACTTTATTCCCGGGGATGTTTGTAGTGGGCTTCCTGCTGACCTTTCTGCCAGCAGCTTGTAAGCCTGAGCTAGCATCACATGTATGAACGTTTTGGTATTTTTGTACATCTAAATATTCAATCTTCCGCGCCTGTGCCCAAGAGAGGCGCAGAAGAAGCCTTGACTTTCCTCTCAGCATGTTCCCAGAGTTAAATCCAGGCACGGTTGAGCTTCTTGCTCCTGCTGTTTCTCTTAAAATAGTTGGGAAAGGGAACATAGAGGCACTGAGGGGGCCTGAACATGGGGTAAAGGATGGGTGTGAGCAGAAATGGGAGGATTAAAACCCTTAACCATTTTCTGGGCATTTTGAACAAAATGTTAACTTCTTTGAGAGGGTGGAAACAAGAGTCAGAGGTTTTTCCCCAATCAGCTGCAAACTGGGGAGTACAAACTCCCAGTTCAATCTCTACAGTTCTTAGGGCCAGTGCCTGGTTTTGTTGCACACGAGAACGAGTGCTGACAGCCCTGGACTCACCAGAGGACAGCACCGTGTCCCGCCCAGAAGCTTCTTCCGCAGCCAGCCCCACTCACCCAGCTCAAGGGCTTTTCCTAAACTCAGGTCCCAGCTGGCTGTTGGAGCGGCACTGCACTGCTCTCCAGCTGCAGCTGCTGTACCACATCTGCACAGATAGGGCTCACCACTGGCTCGTCTTTATTTTCCTGATGCCAGTTTTTCTAATTATAGACCTGTGGCTATCAGCCAACCAGCTCCATTTTTGAGGCTTGTTATTGGACTTCGGATGTCAGGCTGAATTTTTCCTAACTGTCCATAATAACAGTAATAGCTTGACTTCCACCATGAGACAATTAACCTTCTTAAAGTTTAGTGCCTCAGGCTGTGCCTCAGAAAGATTCCCTCTACAAAACAGACAATTACCTTTACTTAATAACCTTTCCCTTTTTAATCTGATATTAGTGCCAAAGTAAATGTAAAGGGCAGCACTCTATGTCCCCTCTTAAGTACTTTAAATGCCTGTCCATGAAGGCTAATGAGCTGCCATTTTACTTAATCTAGATTTGCTCTGCAGCACTTTCCTTTAAAAAAAAAAAAACACCAGAATTTGAGGATATAGCTCTGTTTTAATTTGTATTGGAACTTTGCACGTGAAAAAAAGGAAAACTCACGATGCAGAAAGAAAAGTAATGATGTCCAAGCTACAAAACAAGGCAAAGCATATTCAGCACTGATCTGATGCTGGTTTAAGGCTGGTTTCAGTGGGAAGCGGCGTCAGTGTCCGTAAAGCAGGAATTTGTTGCTGGCATTTTGTAGGGTTAGTGCCAGCCCCTCCTATCATCTCTAGTGCAGGTGTGGGACAGGGAGAGAAGGCTGGGCAGTTTTACAGTTTCCTACGCACCTGTCTGTCCAGCACACACGTGGTCTGTTGGTCCCTGCCAGCCGGGAGCATCACCTCTCTGGTAACGGCTGCAGCAGAACTACAGCACAAGCACAACTGCTATGCGGATGTAATTTCTTCATGGATTGCTGCTCATGGTAATTAATATGTACAACATTAGTAACTGTTGAGACATGAAATGCTCTCTCAGCGAAGAAGTTGCTGCTCTGCTGACCCTGTATTTTGCACTTGCAGTGAGAGTTCTCTAATAATATTGAGTTCAACCTTTGGTAAAACCACACAAAAATTTCTGAGATAGATGTAAAGCTGTAGGCACCTCTCCATCATGTGGGCAAACACTATTTTTCTAAGAATGATAGTTAAAAACGGCAACAAAAAGCAGGCTTAAAAAACAGGAAAAGCAGGGCTATGGCTGCTCTTAGCAAAGATGCCTAATTCCTCTCTAACTCTCAAGTCTATGTCTTTGGATGCAGAGTATTTCCGCACACTGCAGAGTGTCGTTTTCATTTGGTTTATTATAGTGCCTCTGCTAAGTCCGTTGCCTGCCGCTGAGCCAACATTTACTCTCTTCTTGTAAGAATGCTCTGGTTTCATCATCTCAATATAATGAGCTTTATTTTTTTTTTTTTTTATTATAATAGAAGCAGCCTCAAGTCCTAATCAAGATATTGGGCTAATTGCTATGGAAACCTAATTAGGCAGACCGTGTCTCAAACTCTGTAAATATTTATACGTGCACTTAACTATCTGCATGCAAACCAACCCACCCCAGCCATGGGAATGAAGCATAGCACATGCTTAAGTGTTGATAGGAGTGGGAGTCTCCTTTAAGACAAAGTTTAGCTGTGCTGCAACAAGTAGAGAGGAGCATGTAGTGGTAATCAGATTGGGATCGTGTATTTGCAGATGAGGATCAGATCAGATAGAGGCTGGGTTATGGGTTTGAGTTAAGAGCTGAACAGAACATTGGAGCTGCTGCATTTTTTTATTATCTTATGGAATAATAATTAAAAAGGTGTGAGTCACTGTACCAGACACAAACATACATATAGAAATACAGGGATGTATGAAGTCTCCCTGGACAGAATAAACTAACAGGTGTCCTGTGCCATTTCTTAGCATAGCATTTTAAACATTATTTGAAAAACGTTTTTTAACTCAATTTTAGAACTTACTTTGCATGCGTGAATCAGTTCAGATTTACATGTTTACTGCAGCTGAGAGAAAATTCAGTGTTAGCTTTGTTATAAACACTTTAGACCGCTAAGGTATTAACTTCAGAAGCTGAATATATGGAACTAATCAAAACCCTTTCATAAACAGATTAATGAGGAGACAAAAATGCACAAGTACAAGCTGCTAGGCTTTGAACAGTCACATCTTCTACAGTGCCTTTATTTATTTATTTACGCTAACAAGTATTTTAATTGGTTTCGTTACATGTCAGTTGTGGTAATGGTGAGGTGGGGTGAATTTACCAAACACAAACAGCTGCTGGCAGATAGAAATATAATAATGTAGCTGGAGCTCTCCGCATGAAACCCCAGGTCCTGGTGCTGATCTTTTATTTCTGTTTTTCTCTCTGTCCCCCGTGTTTGTTGCACCCTATTGTCTGAGCCCTGCTCCCTCATATGCAGCCCTCCAATTTTACATGCAGTATTTAGTCTCCAAGGCAGGAACAGAGGTAGAGAACAAGGGCATTTAATTTAGCATAACCAGTATGGCAGCATCCAACCAAGAATAGCAAATTCTCTGCCACAAAAGCTGAAGATCCCCTTCCCAAGACTTTCTGCTCAAGCATGTTGTCTACTTCATGCTGTTCACTGTCAGTAAATAACTTTGTACACAGAAAGCAGTGAAACACTCCAAGAAAAAGAATAAAAACAACCCCAAAAGTAAAATTAAAAGAAACTCCCACGACCTGTTTTTAAACCCTATGCTTGAAGCAAAAGGGGACAGACAGGAGATGGGGCTGCTCAGAACAAATGTTTCCTGTGCTGGCTGAGTCACCGCAAAGTTCGGCAGCGCAGTCCTGTCGGGGACACTTTGCAGACCTCGCTTGCCATTCAGGACTGTAAATTTCCTTCCTGAGTTTGTTAGCAGTGAACAATGTGTATTAAAAAAAAAAAAAACCAAACACCACAAAACAAGCCCACTATAGCTGCTGGTATTATGCAAAATAACGAATGCATAAGCAATCTGCTGCCTTTGGAGGAGCCGTGCAATGTGACACCAGCCACAGCAGAAAGCAGAGCAGCAGCTCTTCCAAACCTGGAGATAAAGAAGGCAACTTAGTGGGGCTGGCTGAAAATTTTCCATTAAACACTTTTCTTTTAACCTGGCTCTTGAGTAACCTTATTTTTTTTTTTCCCTCCAGAGTTAGGTAATTTCTTTACAAAACGTCAAATTCTTACTAAACCAACCAAACAAGAATCTCCTCTCTCTTCGCTAATCTGAACAATTTTGACCCTGGGAAACTGTCACAGGATGTGCCTCAGCAAAATTTTAGTTCAAAGACCACAAGTCCTCAACAGCCTCCAAGGAGCAGGTTTCCCACCTGCTGTCCTGACCCCAGGAAGGGCTCCCAAAAGAAGGGGAATAGCGAGCAGGAGTGCCAGTGCTGCATGGGAAACCAAGTCAGAGCAGGGCAGCAAGGCTCTGGGGGAGAATGGGGCCAAGGTCCCTGGTGCTCCAACTCCACAGGCAGCAAGCCTTCATTTCCACTTTCTATCTTTCTGTTTTTCATTGAGATGCCAAATTTTTTCTTATAGCAGTTACATTCCAATCACTGCTGAAGTTAAGCCTTAATCTAAGAAAGTTCCAACTTTTCTTTCTAGCTGAGTTGTCTCTTGTAAAGTTTCCCCAAAACTTCAAGAAGAAAGAAAAAAGCCATGGGATTCAGAGAAACTTGATATTTCTCATGTTTAAAAGGTGAGCTTCTCTTTATACGTCAGAGAGTAGCAGAAGTGACAACAAAACATGCAGCTATTTTTTGATTTGCAATTCACTGCGAAGAACTGTTTTCACCCTCTCCCCCTTCTCCCTTTAGGAAGAAGTGTTAAATTAGCAGTGAAAACAGCACATTAGCTGACAGGTACTGCAAATAATCTAATCATGAGACAGCATTAAAAAACAATTCAGCATGTTGTGGATGTTGGGGTAATTTTCTTCAGCGATTACATCTCAGGAAAGCTCTCCTTAGATATTTAACGGGTTGCAGCTAAAGAATTTTTAAAGCAAATTTAGAGTTGCTAGTAATTGAAAAGGATGAAGCATTTCATACTCACTGTTAAGTTTTACAATTGATTATGTCACATCCCAAGTTAAACTACTTCAGCAGGAAGCTAGCAGTGCCTAACACCAAATGCCACGAAGGAGAGCTTGTCTAGGCATAAAAGGAGAAGAGACGGGATGCAACGCTGGGCATCTGCAGTAAAAAGTCTTATTCAGCCAGGGTCCAAAAATGACTTTTTTTAAACGCTTATTTTTAACTAACTGTGAACTTCTGCAATAAGTACAGAGTGCTACTTGTCTCCTTAAATAGCTGCGATGACGAGCTGGCGCTCGCTTCTGTTACTATGTGAATTTATGGAGCTGTTGTCACACGCTTTGTTAGAGGAAATATATGGTGGTTCTGTCATAGGGACTGGACACCTATAATTCTCATTTTCTTTGCCTGCTCATAAATCCCTGATGCTCAGCTGCACCGTTATTATACTTGGGTTGCTGCTATAATCCCATCGCTGGAGCAAGGCTATCGCAGCGCCTTGCAGGGGAAGCGCTGAGTCACCAGTATCGCTCCAGTGGAGATGAAATGCTGCACAGGGCTGGTGACTGCCTGCGTTGCAAAGGAGATTCATGTGCGTACATCTGCTTCAGGGGCATGCTGACAGATAGCTCATGGGTAGATGCTGAAAGGCACCAGCTGCCTTAGAAATGCCACTTTGTGCGGGCTTTGCCACCTTGGACAAAGTTTCATGGTTTTCCTGACTGGCACCAAAACAAAGGGACAAGCTTTGCCTTTCGTTTTCTCCTCTAAGACCCTGCCCTTTATTCCCATGTCCCTACTTTTTGCTCAGGTCAGTGCACCAGCTATGCAGGACTTGGTTGTACTTCATTTCTGTGCACAAATCCTTGCCTTGCCCAGCAGGCCTCTGATGGCTGGCACTCGAGAAGTGCAAAGGCTTTTGTTGCTCAGACGCCTTCAGCCTAGCCGGGCTTAGGATCGGTTTGATTGTGCCAGCTGCCCCCTTGGATCCCATGCCTTTGCTGTGGTGCTGCTTTTTGTCTAAGGCCAGAGCTGCTCTGTGCACGGCGGCTGCTGCTGCCTCTCACGCACCGGCTTTGCTTTCACAGTCAGTCCCTTCTCTCTGCTCCTCCGGCCTCCAAACCTCTTTCATCTTGCCCTGCCATGCGCTGCAGCCTTCTTCCATCTTCTCCTCTCTGCCTGTGGAAACACCCTTTCGAAACCCGCGGTCAGCCTCATACGAATGCTCTTTAAGGAGCCTCTTCGCAGCGGGGCATGTCACTTGCTGCATTTGGTGCCGTGTCGGCAGCGACCGCTGCTCTGCCACCTGACCTCCGGGAAATTACTGCTCTCCCCTGTGCCTCTACTTCTCTTTCTGGCTTTCACCTGTTTTTTTTTTCGCTCAGGCTGAAGGGTGCTCTGTGTGACAAGCCTGAGGGTACCATGACAGCCTTGTCTCAGCTGGGAATGCTGCCATAACACAGGTAATAACCGCAGCGCTGTAAGCCATGTCCCCGCTACAGGCCGTGTCCCCGCGGTAAGCCCTGTCCCTGCTCTACCCCTTGTCTGCACAAATCACAGTCTGGCTTATTTCTCCTGTCCGCTGTTTGGAGATAAATGAGCCCTCCCAGGGAAAAAGTTTGGTTTGTGTGGCCTCTCCTGCACCTTTGCGGGAACAGTAAAGGTTAAAACGTGGCTGTGTTTATTCCAGCATTGGGCTGACTGCACTGGGGATCTCAGCCCCACGTTGGAAACAAGGGTGTAAGCTGTGTCTACATCCACACGTGACCCTGCTGACAACCTGGGAGCCACCAGGAGCAGCAGCTAGGGGTTGGGACATCACTGGGATATTCCTGGGTGGGCTCCTGGTGCTCCAGGATCCTTCCAGGTTCCCAGTGAGCTATTGTGTGTCTGTGGCTGATCCCAACAGCAGGCAGGCCAGCCTCAAGGAAAGGTATACCCTGCAGGAAGGGTAAGTCCTGAGGACAGAGGACCACCACAATCACTGTCTCTTGAAGCTTGTAGCTCTCAGGAGCGATGCTATATTCTCTTGCCTCTATATAGGGACTTCAACCATAGCCTATTCACTCATCGAGGTCTCCTAGGACCAAACCCCTGCAGCAGCCGTGTACTGAGATGTCATGCAGCTTTGTCTGGTGTTGAGCGTTCCCTTACCCCCCTGAGGGGCTCAGGGATGTCCCCCATCTGTGCTGTAAGCAGAGCATGGGGAGAGGGGATGCAGACGTGGAGTCTCTCTCCTTTTCCTCCAGCACTGTGTGTCAGCCTGCCTCACTGGAAAGCAGTCTATTGATTAAGATCTGTTGCCAATTATTTCCCAGAGAAGCCAGCAATGATTGAAGCAAAGTTTGTGCTTCTGATACATACTTTCCTCCCTGGGGCAGTGCACTTACCTCCTGCTCCACCATCAGAACAAGAGGGAAGGGCATAAGCCAGCCCAAGGCTATCATTGCTTTTTGAAAGACAGGGTGATGGAGATGGCCAATGACAGGCACCAACTGGAAGAGCTTAATCCCTGCTCGTCCCATTTTGACAATAAAATTACACGTTTTGATAACGAAAGCTTCCACCTGGAGAGTTCGATGAAAAGCATGGGGAGGTGTAGGTTCTAGGCAGGAATTTGCTCTACTATTCTGCTCCTCTGGAGCTTTCATAAGTAGGTTTCTTTGCTACCACAACAGAAAGAACACCTCTTTCGTAATGAATTGCCTTCAACTACCACGAGCCAAGCTCAGGGTTTTTTTGTTTTGTTTTGTCTTTTAAATGTGGGAGCACAGAAAATTAAATCTCTGTCGGATTTTTTTAAGCAATTATTTTAAGCACTGTGAATAAACAAGGAGTGCCTGACAAACACCTGTTATTTTTCCCATCGTGAGTTTGGCTGCTGCTGAACAGTCAGAAATGCTGCTCTTTATAGGATCAAGTGTGTTTATCTGGCCGAGAAGAATAGGGTTTGTTTTCACCATGGAATAATGCACTGGCTGCCGCATAAAGTGCAGCACCAACTTTTATTGAATAGGAGGCATGTGTTCCCTGGCTTCCTCCTGGTTGCTGACAGATTGGTGAGACTCAGTTGCTTCCATCCCAGAAAAGGTACCTCAGACCCAGGCAGAAGGAACTGGGGCCATTTCACTACTAACTTCTCAAAACTTCCATGTTTGATGGAAATATGGAGCTGAGCTTCAGTACAAGAATTGATTCAGATCTGGCTCTCAGCCGCATTCTGAAGAAATCAGGGGGTAACAAGTCCGGGCTTCTGAACTTTAGTAGGAGTAAGGTCTATCTCAAAGTCCATATTCACAACAGGGACTGAAAAGTTGAGGGGTGGAAACAGTTCTGGGAGGTTCTCATGATCAACTGCTTCCTCTTTACCCCTTTTCCCCATCTCCCTGCTTGGATGCTGCAGGCTGGCAGTACCATGGAGATAGGGTGAAGGGGGTGCTGTTTGTAGCAGTAGCATCCAGCACACAGGAAGAACAGTGCAGGGACCTCAGGCAGAGGGATTACAGAAGCAGTTCGCTGGCTGAGCTGACCTGATTGAGCTGACACTTCCTTCTTTTCCAGCCTTAACCTTTGCTGAAGGTTGTTGCCTCCTCTCACCTGTCCTCCCTCTGGGTGGGGAGGATGCTACAGAGCAGCTGAGCGGGAGCCCCATGAGCAGGGCACAGCCTCAGGGAAGGGAAAGAAGAGGTCAGAGGTGGATGGGACTCCATGGCAGATGAGACAAGTCACAAGAGCTGTCAGCAATGGATTTTCAGAATACACTTGGTATTGCAGGTCAGGCTTGAGTGACCTGACCAATGATCGTTCCACAGAGACAGTCGAAATCCTTTGTCCTCCTTCCCTCAAGGTAGCAAACAATCACCAGCGTTATTTTTCAAGTGCATGTCTCAAGACAGCAAGGCTCACGAGCTAAGACAAGCATCACATTAGCCCCTAGCAGGGATGATTTTAGCAGGGGCACTTGCAAAGTTCGATTATAGCCAGCCAGCAAGTGCTCTGCCTCCTGGGTTTTGCTAGTTGTTGGTATGGGAGGAGGTTTTTTTCTAAATTTTCTTGCTTCTTAAGAGTTTTCCATAAAGCAGGGCACATTTTGAAGCTCAGTTAAAGCCCAGAAAGAGAGTTCAGGAGAGAGGTGAAGGGGCACTGGGATTAACTCACTCCTGTTGGTGCTTGTGTTTTTGAGCAGTTCAGATATCCATGTGGCTTGTTTCCCCCCTTCTCCTTCTGGTCTGTTACTGGTTCTGCACTGGACCTGTGCTCTGTCAGTCAAGGTGCCCTGAGCAGGACATGGTGTGGGGACAGGAGGAGAGGAGGATGCCACGCGTGAGGCAGAAGAGAGGTTTGCACACCAGACTTGCCAGTTTAGCAAAGTACTGCAAGTCAAGCAAAGCTGCCAGGACTCTGAAGAGCTATGAGAGAAGCAAAGAAATTGCACCAGTTTTACTCCTGCTGCTGCTCTTTAAAAGTCTCTAGCTGTAAGCACGTAGGCAGCCAGTCTGCATTGCTCATTCTGAGCTCCTGCATGGTGAATGGGGACAGCAGGAACCTTTGCCAACTGTTGGCTGGTGGCAGAAAGGATGTTTTTAGTGGTTAAGGCTTAAGACAAGTAGCAGAGACCAGGCTTCCATCCTGGGCGTTGCTACCAGTAAACTGTGTGTGAACAAATCCCTCAGGCCAAAATTTTCATTGCCCTGCCCTTCTGAAAATCAGGCCACGAGTTGCGTAAATATGGGTGTAGGTACCTAGCAGTAGGCAGCCAGGTTGGAACATTTTGGCTTTAATCCCTGTGCCTGAGTTACCTCACCTATAAAATGGGGATAATTCTCTGCTACCTCGAGGGATGCTCTGAAGCGCAACTCTATTGATGCTGGTAAAGCATGTCCCAGCTCGCTGGATAGCTATTATTCTACACTTGACAGAAATTGGATATGGCAGAGCTGAACAAGTGCTCTTGGAGTATTTTTCTCTGTTGCCACTGGACAGCCTTTGAGTCACAATTCCCCTCACTGCAGTGAGACAGAGTGGACTAGGTACACTTTTGGCATTGCCACAGCTCCATGTTGCAGCTTTAAAAAACCTGAGCATCCCAATAGCTCTGCCCCTGCCTGTCACTGCTCCAGGCTACTTGGGCTGGCAACAGGACAGGCATCTTTCCCCCTGGGAAGGGAGATAAGAGTTGCCAGGACACTGTGTAGAGTGACTTTGGAAGCTCCTTCTGTTAGGAACAAATTGTGTTTATATCTTCTCAAGTTTGTGCAGTTTGCTTTCTTGTAGCATGAACTCAGCATCTCTGCTGCAGGGCCAGCTGCACGTAGAAGTCAATTAAAAAAGCAAATTGATTCCAAATAGCTCTGGATTTGGACATTCTTCGTCTGGGATAAAAGTCTCTTCCTCCACTTTAGCATGAGCTGTTGATAACAGGAAGCATTCCCATCAGTTTACCATATAGACAAATCCTTAATTCATCCCATGATTTCCACATCATTTTCATAGTCAGCAAGACACTCTTTCTATTGGAAATCTTCCTTTTCCCCAGCAACCTGTCTCAGATGCTCCTAGGAGAAACATAGATGATGTATCATTTTATGCTAGTAAACATATATTTATATTTCAAAAACTCTAATGCAACAAGACCTTATTTGCACAATGCTGGCAGAACAAACATCTCAAAATCTTGCACTTAGAGTAATTTCCCAATTTAAATCATAAGATGCAGACACTAAGACTTTAATTGAAAGGAACAGGCTGCTTGGTTTTCATCTTCTGTCCCGTTGGAAACTAAAGTGTAGAGGAAATCTTGAAAGAAATGTTTTATCCTAGGATTCCCTCTTTGGCCTCATCCTCAGGGTGAGGTGATTTAAGTTTGGGTGCCTATCTTCAATTACAGCTGCTCTAGCTTCTGAGTTTCAACCCTCACCATAATGACAAATGAACCTCCATGCCCACCTTTGCACCCAGCTGGTTTCATATCAGGTAGTTTCACTGCCCACACATTGGTTAGATAAAAGAAGAGTCTTCAGCTCTTTTGCAATCCTCTTACCTCCTCTGAAACCTTCTGCAATCTGCATTGTCTTGAACAAAGGATGAGCCAAAAGATGAGTGGGATACTTCATTATAACCTCTGGCTGTGCAATGAGTCACACCTGTGATTTTGAAATGCAAAATAATAAATTAAGAGGGCAGTAGTGAGATTGAGCTGACAACCTGATAATAAAAATACTGGGCAACTTGTCAACTTCAGCTGAGTAACCAAAGAACGACACTTTCTGCCAAGCACAGGCAAATGAAAGGCTCTCTTTGCTGCACTGTTGTCATGTTGTGGCCAACAGCAATGTCTAGTGGTTCAATAAAATGTAAACACTGACTGTATTTTGTAGAGCCAACTCCTCTTTCTGTCCTCATAGAGAAGGAAGGTTGGCATCTAGAAGTCTGAAGTAAAGAATAAGAGTTGGGACTCTTGCCTTTGTCTTATATTTATGCCAACAGAAAAAATATCTATGAGTCGGTTTACCTAAATGTAGATGACTTTATAAAGGGGTTTAGAAAATTTAATTACTGTAGCCTGATTCTCAGAGGGAAGGCACTGATAAATGCTCTTTAAGTTTATTTATTTATCATCATATACATTCATGTCACTACAGCTGTCGAGCTAACTGTCAAACTCCTTTCTTAATTTACTTCATTTGCTCAGTGGTACAAGACTGTGCGGTGTGGGGCAGGCTCGCTATGCTGAGCCAACTCAGTGCAGACAACAGCACAAAGCCATAATGCGACGTATTGCCAATAACTTGGGACAAACCCCATGAACTGGCTTTGCAGAAGAAGTGACAGCAAAATGCCATCCTCCCGTCATCATTGCGTTCAACAGCAGTTTAACGTCCTTTACATGGTGATGCCTTTTTCATAAAACAAAGAAGAAAAACCAAAAAAAAAACAGAATCAGAATTTCTGTAGGAAACAATGCCCTTCCCCATGTAAAGAACAAAAAAAGGAAAAGACTTGTCACTAACATGTCTCCTCCTTTGGGTGATTATATGAATAGGTATTTGCTACCAGGAAAGCCAGGTTCCTCTGTTGTTCTGGGCAAAGAGCTTGTTCTCTCTGTCTGTGAGGGGGAGGAATGCTCTCCGTGTTACTTTGGAGAAAGGCAGGGCTGCAGCTGTGTAACTGAGATGTTCACGTGGAGGTTTGGTATGACCCAAAATTGTCATCAGGACAAAAACATCCCCCAAAAAACCAGAAAACTTCTCAGTGGAGTAAAATCCTTATGAAAGCTTATACAGAAAGCTAGTCTCAGTAGCAAGATAGGAAAGCTCCTACCACAATCACAAGATTTCTGGTCTTAAAAGATAAAGTTAAAAAAAAAAAAAAACAAACTGTAGATTTTTCTCTTTTCCTATAATTCCAATAAACATGGTGTTGGGGAATGGACATTCTGGTATGAGGTAGAGCCACTGCGTTGCTTGTAACTGGGCAAAGTACAAGGTATTTTCCTTCTTGGATGCACTAAGCAGGAACTATTGGCTTTTGAGCATTGCTGATACAAATCAGAGCACTGGAGTTTTCTCCCATCACTACAATTGCAAATTTGGCTTTGTGATGTGACATCTTGGCTGAGCCTGTGTATACTATAATGTCTGAAATAAGGAGATTTCCAGCTGATGGGACAGCAGTGATTGAACTGCCAAGGACACACCCATTTAGACCAGCTGTAAGCTGGAGGATGGTTCTTGGGAGTGGATGGGTGAATTCCTTGTGTGCACAAGCACCTCTGACCTAATCAGCACTATTCCACTGGTCATTTTTCTGTCTTCAGTTTCAGGGTTTGTTAATATTTGGCTTGCCAGGCACTGGATACTGCAATGACAGAGACAGATCTAGATTGTATCCAGTTATCAAGTGGAACATGACATTTTTAGCAGAAAGTATATCTTTTCATATTGCAGCAAGGTAACTGATGTATTACAGTAGATCAGCACTGTCTTGAGGGATTTGGGACCATGGGGCAGGTTGTACCCCAGCGTCATTCACAACCTCATGTTCATATTACGTCCTGCAATAATACATGCCTGTGTTTATATTTTATAAAAACAGCTCCAGGTCAGGATGCCAAATTTTTCTTGCAGCAAGTCGATCTGACAGCGAGGAAAGAGCTCGGGCCATCTTCTTGGCCATACAGTGGTGAATGGAAAGGTGAACTGAATAGGTGGTGGTTGCTATATGAGATACCTGGCACTGCTAATCCTTGACTCTGCTTTGTCATTTTACCTGGTGAAAACCTCAACAGTAGTTCTGAACCCTGCCTGGATGATGACCTGCACTTCTCCAAGCACATACATGGATTTATGCCAGAGGGACCTAGAAAAGCCTATCAGACACATACCCATAGTGAACAATCCTTCAGAAGGTGTCATGGCTACTAGTGCAAACTGTTATCTTTAATTCCTTGAATTGAATGACCACATACTTATTCACAACCAGATGCATCCATCAGCATGACCAGAGAGAGGCTTGGATGCGTTCTCTTACCTGTGCAGTGAGACATCTCTGTTTCTCCACTGCTGCTGCCTGCTGGGGAATGCATAGATAAAGCAAGATGTTACCTTCTGTCACCAAGGACAATGTGCTCTTATGAGTCAATAGCTGTTGGCAAGCCCTGGAGGCTGGACATGCTTCTCATTTCAGCAACCTGGAGTGAACATGGAAAGCACCTGGCTACTGTGGCAACAAGGGCTGTAAACAAATAGAGACAACTGGGAGTTGCCCCAATCCTGCACATAGCACAGGAGTTTGAAAGAGACACAAAGCAAGGCACCTCCTATTACTGAGGAGAACTCCAGCCACCATTTGTCCCTGCACGGTTCTGTTTCCAGTGCAAACACACCCAGTCAAGAGACAGTTTGGGATGGAGGATTTGCTGGGCCTGATGCAATGTTCTTGCCCTGGGATCAGATTAGTCCTAACCCAGGATCTTATGCAAATTCAAGGCTGAAGGAAGCTAGAGAATGAAATAAGAGAAAATCCCCATGATCAAGGTTGCTGATAAAAGCAACCGCCTCCAGCCAGGAGCAGCACCGCCCACAGCCTGGCCTCTGGCATGCCAGGCTGGGCAGAGGCTCAGGTGGCTAATGACAGTCCAGCATGGTGAGTGCACCCACTGGGTAAGAGCATAACAGGATGTTGTCCCATCCCACGCACAGAATAGCTCCACCTGAGCAAGCAGGAGGCCATGCCAGAAACGTGGACAGATGCAAACATACATTACACACTACATGCAGGGAATCCTGGGGCAGCTGTTCTGGTCTCTCAGTTGTAATGGCTGAGTGTAGGCACCACGCAACCCTCCATTTTCCTGGGCTTGCTAGATATCCTCTGTTCGGTGCATTATACTGTGGACAAGATTTGGGAGTTAAGAGGGTCTCCAGGGTGACCATGTCTCCTACCTGCTTACAGACAGCGCTCACAGAGTGTTTGTTGTGGCGTCCCTTCAGTGAGAAGGAATCTACTCTAGTTACCCCAATTATTAGGAATGGAACCAGGTCCCACAATTCGTTTCACATGAGCTGGTAAGAGCCATTCAAATGGCAGCATCTTCTCTCTCCTGCACTCAATGCACAGGGTACACGCTGCAGAGGGTGCACAAAGGAGTAGAAAGCACTGCAACTGCAGAGACAGCTACTAGCCATTGTGATCCCTGATAATTGCTCTTCCTAACCTTCCCTTACAGAGGCTTGATGGCTGCTCAGCAAAGCCAATTGCACGTCCTACCTGCGCAAGACTCTTGGTATCTGGTACCAACGTGACTAAGACCAACTTGCAGGTTCTGTCACTTATCATTCCCAAGAAACTTTCTCCTGAAGAAAGTCAAGATACAGGGTTGCAATGGCAGGTATTTTGCCCAATTAAGCAAGTGAACAGTGCTACGTTGCTCGTTGACATTTAGAGCAGAGCAGCACAAGACAGATTGGAGGAAGATGTTGCAACCTTGTTTATGTTGGCAGTGGATGGAGTTGCGAAAAAGCCCTAAGAGAAAGTAACAAACAATGGGTGTGTCTGAGTTCAGAAACCTTTGCACAATGCGTAGGCAACACGTGCGAGAACCAGGTGATTCAGAGCTGCCTTTCCTTAGCTCTTGTGACCTAAATCCCCCAACAAAAGGGACTAGTATGTGCAAATATGACAAGAGCCTCCTGGCCTCTGGACCTGGTTTTCCAGGAAGAGCTCTTCCTCCTGGCCCTGTTGTACAGAATTATACACTTAGGTGCAGCATGGAACCTTTTTAGGGTTGTGTTTCAAGCCTCGGGGACTGTTTAAGATCAGACTTGGGGGTAGTGGCTCAGTATTTTAATCTTTCTGTGGCTGCGTTTCTTCTAACATAAAGCTGTTCTTTACGCTGCCTCTTGTAAATTGACCCTTGTATTAATATTTTAGATTCTTTATGTTTGGTTGGTTTTTTTTTTGTTTTTTTTTTTTCCCAGAATAGGAAACAGCTTTTCTTTGCTTGAGGGAGCAGAGGGTTAGTCCTCCACGCTGAGTGTGATGCTTTAAGAAGTCTGGTCTCAGCTCCAGGCCTCTAGGAGAGCGCAGCAGGCAGCATCAGCAGTACCCATTTGTTACAGGGAAAATGTACTTTGCAACTTCTTTTAGAGCTCCAGGAGCTAAGTCCATGTGTACCTCAGTCGTTCATTTCAACCCACAATATTAGTTACTCTTCCATCTGCTGTGGGAGCTCCTCCATAGCACAATGCTGTATCACTTTACAAAACATTTTTCTGAGCCCATGTTATTTCCTGGGAGGAGTGTTCATGAGATGACCATGAGTTTTTTAATCCCTTTGGGGACCTCCTGAGATGTCTGTCACAGCTTTTTTACCATTATGGACAGTCTTTATTCCCATCTTGCACGGCCAAGAGGAACTCGTACAATGGTGCTGACTCAGCGCTACAGAGAGGGGGTTGTGTCATGAGACACTGATGAGGCAAGATGATGCAGTGATGTCATCAGGGTGGAATCTGCATATCCTGCTGGAATGAACAGACAATCACCAAGCTGACCTCCTCCATCATCTCCTGCATTCTTAGATCTTTTCACCATCTTGTTTGTGATTCAATCTTTTGAGGCACCTGGTGTTTGTCTCTTTTTTTCCCACTACTGAATCATGTTCTCATTTGCACATTATCCATGCCTGAATTTCCGCAGTCAGTGTCCAGACAGATATCGCTGCTTTGCCAGGAAGACAGGTGGAAAAGCACATTTTTACTCCTGAGAATCTCAGAAGTTTTCTGAGAGGCAGAAAGTACGCTCTCTTCTTTGAACAACATACAGACTATCTCAAATCAGACCATGGCATGGGCAGAGATAGGAACATAGCATGTAGGAACGGCAATATTCTGGTAGGTCAGCCAATGCAGCACTCAACTGTGTCTAGTCTCTGTAAATCAGCCAGATGTCTCGCTGGCAAAACAGCACAAATAAGGTCTCCACAAAGGACTCAAATACAGTTAAGGAAGAGACTTTATGAATCAACTCGGTGTGTATTGAGGTCAGAGAAGAGGAAGGCAGAAGGACATTAAGATGAGAAAAATCATTTATTAAAATGCTGCAGCCCTGAGAAAGAAGAGTAGGAACTGTTGATTTTGGAGATAATGTGCAACAACTGCTGGACAGGGGAGTTCCCTTCTTCTCTCCTGGAGTATGACCTCCACTCATACTTCAGCTGTTCTGTTTTATATCTATATGTTGTAGCTCCCAAACCCTCAGAGCTGAGTTCCTCCGCAATATTTTTACATAACGCATTTATTTTAACAGCTTCCCTACATGGACTGTGTGCAGTTCTTTGGGGATAAGGCCATTTTTCAAAGTTAGTGCTGCAGAGACAATAAAAAAGAGTTAAAACAGATTAGAGTTTTGACTTTTACTATATATCAGGGAAATCTTACTGGAAACCTCAGACAGATGCACTCTAAAAAGGCTAAGCATGCTGCTTCTGTGATATATTTGCCTGAAATTGCTAGAAGACTCATATAACTTTTCTGTGTTTGCACTTCAGAAACAGATTGCTTCAATTCTTGATCCAAAGTTTCAGCAGTTCATGCTTGAAAAACTGCAAATCAAGGGGCATTGGCTGATAATCATGTAATTGTGCTCTCTTTTTTGGCCTTTTTTTTTTTTTTTAGTGTATTTTGACAGCACATAAATCATTGCAGCTTTCCAGATAGTTATAACGGTAGAGCTCTGCTCCTAAGATTTTAAGACAAAGTCTTGCAATATGAGGACTGAACACCAGCTGAGCCATGGTAACTATCACTGTCAGCTCAGCTGACAATAAAAGGAGGTTGAGCTAAATTGCACAGACTGCAAGCCTATGCACCGCAAAGTCACACTGGTTTTGTTTATTACAGGCTAAGAGGGAGCACATGGAGAGTTACCACAGCTCAGCAGATATATGATAACTTGTTAAGCTTGTAAGTCTTGAGTCCCTATTTTGTGATTTAGATCTGACACAGGAAATGGAAGACAATAATTAATGAGTGGAAGAGGAGATACGGCTTTACAATAGAGAGAGATGGTGAGATAACCTTATTGCATATTTCATTGGATCTTTTACCAAACAGATGATAGACTCATTATAAAGGGTGCATAGAACAAAAGGAACATTGACATTTAAAGAGATTCTGCTCCGGAAATTCTGCTCCAGCCACAGAATTGGCATGATGGGTTTCCGTGACTTTTGTGTTTGGTTTTTGGGTGAAGGAACAGCTTTGTGTCTATTAGACCTGCAAACTATTGCAATGTGGGAGTTACACTGATTTTGAATCTGATGAGATTTTGGTCTTGAAGTATGTTTCTGTTTCTTTCCTCTCTCTCTTTTTTCCTTTTTTTTTAACTTTTTTTTTTTTTTTTTTTTTTTTTTTTTCCCCCATGAAGGCCAGGTAGCAGCAGCTTTTCCTCCATTGTTTTCTTTGCTTTGTTTTTCTCATTTGTTCACAGGGTAGGGCTGCTTTTCCTGCTATATTGTTGCTGCTTCAGAGCTGCCTACACATAAGCTTATCTCAGCTTGGTTCAACCAGTCTGAACTTTTGCATTTGATGGTCTTTATCAGCTGTAGAATGTCTTACTCTCAGCTATTTAAAAAACTTTTCTAACCAACCAGAGCTGAAAAAACAGTGCTATTGATATTAAATAAGAAGGTCTGCACAGCCTTTTGCCCTGATTCACTTAAAACTTCTTAAAGCTGCACTCTTTAAAATTAGTATCATTTGATGTGCACTTGATGTGTTGGAAATATCATGCCGGGCTTGTACAACTTGCTGTCTTTGAGTTAGATCCTCAGTGAGATATAGTAAAAGCCTTTGCTTTCAGTGAGGCTGGAAAATGAGAATTTAAATGCTTGTAAGCTCAAAGTATGTAAGCGCACTGTCATAATCAAATCAGTGACAATACCAGAATAAGTACATCGGGTGAGACAAAACTGCATCTGGCTCAGTGTCACATATCCAGACCTGTTTCCATACATCTCTCTGGCAGAGCACCCTTGGCAAACTCCGGGGAACAGTGGGTGCTGCCTGGGTGCATTTGGGATCACTTGGAAGGTGATGCATTTTAAACTAGCTTAAGTCCCATATAAAAACCTGTAGGTAAAATTCAAACAAAGGATGAAGTGAGGCCATTTTGCTCTTTCCGAAATGACGTTTCTCAGAATTTGGGTTCAAAGGAAATTGCAACTTTCCGGTTTGATTCAGGAAAACATGAAATGTCAGACTTTTCTGTGGAACGGAGATTTCAGCGTTCATTCAGCTCAGCCAGCAGGTGAGAAGCTTAACAGTAGCACATGGGAGTTAGTGGCCACTTCAGTAATCCCTTGAGCAAAGAGCACATGAGGCTGGAAAGCTCTGAAAGGGAAGTCAGAATGACCCTAACAGAAAACCTTTCCTAAAGGAAACCACATCTGTTCAAGCTGGCATGCAGGACCGTTCTCAGGAGGAGCGAGATGCAAAGTTCAAGGGAACTGCCTGCGAAGACACACCGTGACTGCGCTGGGGTTGTATAATGAGCCTCAGCGCAAGGAAGCTCTTTGTTCTATTTACAAATCCCTGTATTACTGACAAGGAAACTTTGGTGGCTGCCTTCCAAAGACAACAATGGAGAAAGAAAGAAAGGTGGGTTTTTCTTTGTCTTGCAGCTCTCATAAATCCCCTCCTGTTCTGAAATGTGATTTTTTAATATTTTTTTTTCCCCATGTGTAACCCCATTGCACATTTTACAAGTATAATTGCAAAGCAATCGAACGTGGGAACAGTAACAAAGAGTGCATCAAGGAATGCTGAGCCTATTTGTTCGAAAACTCCACAGGTGCTGGTTACAAGTCTGAAACACCAAGGTTATTATGTCTGAGGAATATTGTTTCAGCCATGAAGAGGTCAAATACCGGAGAACATTCTTGGATATTATGTGAGATTTAAGTCTGACTTGTTCCTCAAAGACAACCTTATAAACCAGCTTCTCTGATACAAAAGCCCCTAAACCCTGAGAAAGCTCAAGGCGAGACTGGAAAACCAAGGGAAAGGATAGAGCGGAGGTCGGATCATCATGAATAATGCAGAGAAAAGGAATAGGGAATGACTAAACATTGTTTCTATAGCACGAGAACACTGATTTTTATTTAAAAAAAAATCACAATCATTTTTCTGTGCAGTAACAGGCTTTTACTAAAGAGACTTCACTAAGCAGATCTCTGGGACTCTGCCCCTATTACTCAGACACTTGTCTCTACTCTTCAGTATATATCTAGACTGAATGGTGTAGAGCTGTAATGTCCTCTGGGAATTAACCCTTGGTATCTGCTACTAAATCCATTCTGTATATTTACTGGTGAACAATTGACTGTAGACTAAAACTGAGAAGCAGTTCTTATGTTGTTCTTGCTATTCAATGAAAAATCTATTCTGTGAGATCTGCATCTTCATCTTTAGCTATTAACAAGTTCCCATTTAATTTCCTAGGTATTCTGGGGGAAAAAAGACACTAATTTGGTAAAAGCACATTACAAAGAATTACAAGGTAAGGCTAGTCCTTCTGAGTCTTGTTCAAACTCTGTTTCAGACATCAGGAGTTCTTTATCTCAGCTCTCTATCTAGGAAAATATTTACCCATTATAATGATCTAATCACAGGAAGGGGCCAGAGCCCTATTTTTCTTATTTGCCTGCCTGTCTCATCATGGGGTGAGGCTTGATGCAGGGCGTGTATCAGTCCCAGATCCTTGTGCAGAGCTTGCAGTTGGTGTTCAACACCAACAGCGTCAACTGGTGCAATGCTCTGGCTGGCCATGGCAGAGTGCTGATGCTTTCAAATGCTTCCTTGTGACTTTCAGCCTTGCTACCATGTGTGCAGAGTGGCCACCTGATCTAGGCATCTCCGGAGCAGCCACCAACATGGCTAAAGCAAGGCTGAGTAGCTTGTTCCTACCTGAAGGTAAAGAATGATTGAAAGGTCTTAACTGGAAGGTGTCAGAACCAGTCTCTTTAGGACAAAGGCAGAGCAGGAGAGAACCCAGATGAAGTCTTGTACATTCAAAGAGCTGAGCTGGCTGGTTCTGCTGTGTTCTCACAAGTGAGGATGCAAGCTGATCTCTCTGATTGTAATAAGATAGGGTGGGAATGGTTATATTCTTAGGTTGCTTGTTGCCTTAAACCCTCCTTCTCTGTACTACTAAATAAAACAAACACTTCAAGGATATAGGTCATTATCCCTGGTCAGCTGCCCAAAGGGAGGG
Source organism: Leptosomus discolor (assembly GCF_034619465.1). Classification (NCBI taxonomy): domain Eukaryota; kingdom Metazoa; phylum Chordata; class Aves; order Leptosomiformes; family Leptosomidae; genus Leptosomus; species Leptosomus discolor. Next base: position 53,974,181 of record NC_141397.1, on the reverse strand, counting down.
AACAGAGGGTGGTAAACAGCTGACACATGGGTGTAGCCAGCTTTTGATTTGATAGTGGAGAAAAGTGGCATTTTTAAGCCTACACTTGGGAAGGCTGAGATGTTGACCATGTGAGATGGGCCTTCAGAAGTTCTGCAAGTGCTGGAACTGTGTGGTGAAAATGTAGGCAGAATAATGCAAATACCAACTGAAAACTTTTTTTTCTTTTTTCCCCTGTGGTAGATGTGGGCCTGAAAAATATGGAGGACGCCAAACTGTCAGCTTTCCTGAAGTTTTGAAGCCATCTGACCCTTTCTAAAAGTTCTGTGCAGAACAGGTATTTGTAAGCGTATCTCCTCATGCTCACAAGCTCAGTCCAGAGCGCCAGCCCTCGTTTGGACCATTACTGCACTGCTGCGGCTGTGGTGGCTGTGGTGGATCTATAGCATCAAACAAGTAACTGAAGTAGACGTGTCCTGGAAGAGAGGAAAGGATACCCGTAGGTGGCTCTTCCATCTTGTGCACTTGCCAAGGCACCAGTGAGATCCCAAGGTTTCTCCAGGGTAGTCATCTCATAATAGATAATAGCTGTGCACAAACTCAGTGCTCTCGGGTTATTATGCTGAAGGGAGGAGAAGATGGTACTCCCAGTGCACATTTACTCTCAAACTGTCCACCAGATTAGAGGCAAGCAATTTGGAAGAGATCTATTTAGCTCTTTGCAGACATTCCTCTCCAGCCGCAAGCAGCTCATGATTAGCTCAAGACTAGCTCCAGTGCCAGGGATCTGTCACCTCGCTGGCAATGGGGCTGGGCTGGCTCCTTGGTGATCCAAATTCTTGATAGTGTGAGGAGATGTCCATGCAAGGATGGCTGAGCCCAGAGCTGCTGGGATGCCCTGTGTTGCCTTTGTGACCCACAGGGGAATGGAACAGATTGAGTAGCCCATGGGCAGAGATGCTGTTGGTCAAGGTCAAACACTTGGGTTACAACCCATGTGCTATAAGATATATGGAGGTATAGGGTAACTCATGGAGGTAGTGAGTCCATCACCTTATTATCCGAGTGTGCTCTCCCAGAGGCTGGGAAGGGCTGTTATCTCTTTTTATAGATGGTGCACTGAGGCACAAAGCTCCAGAGTCACTGGGGAGGAACATGTCGGATAAATGTTTCTCGTTAGAAAATGTTTTATTTGTCAGACATGATTCCTTTAATGTTGTGTGTGTGGGAGTGTACCCATTTCAGCAAGACACTCTAGGAAATGTTTTCTTGGAATCAGCATGGAATTTCTGGCCAAAACGGTCCTCCATCGTGGCATGGTTGTTCCTGGGGGTGGCTGGGAGATTGCAGGTCAGGTCTTGGAGCTTAGGCTGGCAAGACAGGGAATTAAAGCAGGCAGAACTGTGCCCTGACCCTCCATTAGTTCTGGCACTGTGATCTGTTTTTTATTGCATGCTTTTTGTCCTCTATTACATGGGAGAAAAGTCCTCCAAAAATGTTGAGTAGTCCTGTTTTTGCCACAGTAGAGATCAGAAAGCTTCCAGACTCTCCAAGATACTGGCAAGTGGTAGAAGCTGTTTCCAGCTTAGCTCAATCTGCAACTTTCCCAAGGTCCCACTTCTGCTCTGTTGCAGACTGGGAGAGTCAACCTCAGATTCCTACAAAGAAAATGATTGTACATAGACTGCCGAATCATGTAGCTGAGAATGAGCAAAGCTGTCAGCCAAGAACTGGAGACCCAGTAGCTACGTCCTCTCCTTTTGACTTCATTGTCCTCTATTTACAAGCTGGTCTGTCTCATTGGTCACACCTCTCAATTCTCATCCCTTATACCATCTTAAATTCTTGGTTCTTCGAGGTTTTAAACTATTTAGGACCTCTGTAGGAGATGGCTAGAGATTTTGAAGTACTCCATGGAAGACACCTCCTGAGCTAGCAATTGTTATTGCACAGGGCACTATCTCATGGCACGGGATTTAGGCCTACCTAGTCCCCCTGGAACATCCACCTCAAGTTACTCGTCTTTGGTATTAGCCAAACTTCACGGTTTTCCATTTCTTAAAGTCTTCCCATCAATCCTGTAGTTCTTCCCTCAAGTTCACCCAAAGCTCAGGGAAATGGAAATGTCCAGGGGCTAAACAGAGAGTTCAAGTTTGGTTCAGGTGAAAACCATCACGAGAAAGAGTGTACTACCTCTGAGCAGGGAGGCCAGAAGGTCACTGGCTTATTTTGCAGTCTTGTCAAACAACTCATCTCTGATCTGTTGTTCACCACAGCTAAGGCTGTTTTTCATCCAGAATAGCTCTTCATGTTTTAACTTTTTTTTGTGTGTGTGTGTGTGTGTGTCATATTATCTCTTATATTTCACCAGGGGGGATCTAATTTTCTCTTCTCCTCCCTTCCTAACATTTCAGATCTCTCTAAGCGTCTCTGTACTACACCCATCTTCCCTGATTGAAGAAATTACATGTGAAATTCACAGTTGGCATTTCTGGCTTGCAGAGATTATATTTATGTGGCTGCACACATTTTTACGTGCTGTAACTCTATTTACTTTAGAAGAAGAGCCCACAAGATTGATGAGTGAGGCAATGTAGTTAAAATATACATCTTGTAAATGTGTTAATGACTACATAGGCTATAGGTCCCTGTGGAAATAAGAAGCATTCTTTTAATAAACAATGGAGCGCATCCAGTTTTTCTTCCTACTTAAGTTATTTCCAGCACATTCACTAAAATGCTACCAGATTCAACAATATTTGTCTGTTTCTTGGCTTCTTACATACATAGCTTTCTTCCTTGACAACAAGTCCAAGATTTTTTGGAGCCAAAGCAGGAATGATGATGTGTTTTTGTTGTTGTTGTTCTTCTAACCAGCTGTCTCTGCTCATCTTGCTGTCACTAGGAGAAGACATCTGCTTAGTACATTCAATATTTTTGCTTTGATTCTCAACAGGGAGGTCAGAGCCTATGCAAAAATGTCCACCGAAATATTTGTTACCACAAACATGTAAGACTGGGGTTTATTCAGCGTAGACTCTGTAAAGAATTTGACCAATTCCCTTCCTGTAAAACAAAGTACTTTTGATTTCAATGCTAAAATCTGGACATGAGATGTTCACCACTAGTGAGATACCATGCAAGATACCAGATGGTGTAAAATACAAAGTCTAGTGACTTCTGCTTTCATTATATCACATCACATCACTCCGATGAGATACTATAAACCCGCTTTTTTTCCCCACTAAGCTGAGACACAGAAAGTGAGGATTCTTAATGAAATTGTCAACTTCTTTACCAATTGTATGTGCTAATTTCACCAAAATCGATTAGAAAAATGGTGTTTTTTATGCTAGTTGTAGCTTGCCTGTGGCACTAGCAACCCTCCTTCCTCATTAACCAAAGATCCAGTCGAGCAAAATGCTACGATCCTCAAATCCACCCCTGTTCAACAGAATGCTTAAATCCAAGCTAAAATTTAAGCTGGATTTAAGTATGTCCTTAAAATTAAGTATGCTACACTGGCACTTTCCTCAACTGCACTTCTCAGCATTGGGATTTAGCAGCTTTACAAAGCTTTACTTCCAAGTGTGGCACAGGCAGCTATGGCCTGGATGGTGGATGGAGCAGAGCGGGGAGCAGAGCCTGAAATGGGTGCAAAGAGGTTTATACTTTCCTGAGCTACAGAAAACTCACTGTGGCCAACAGTGAAATGATATGGAATTACATAAGACTGATTGCCAGATAAAACCGAGCATCTGGTGAACCACATGCAACTCAAAGATGTGTACAGAGGTGCAGGGTTTGATGATGGTCACTATCTCTGCTATACCCACTGAAAGTTGGGGAAGTTGTTGGAAATTGTATCCCTCATCAGTGAAGATACCCTTCAGGGGTTCTGGCCCAGACTTGATCGCTGTCAGTGATCTGTGATTTAGTAATGGTAAGTGCCTTGCATTCCTGTCTGGATGCAAACATACCTGCAAAATGGGGAATGACAAAGCTTGGCCCACTGCTGTTCCTAGATTCCTTCCACCAGGTAGCAAGCACATGTATATCTCTAAATCAGGAACATGCACCCTGTTTGGAAATGTATTCAGACTTGCAGGTTGAGTCTTTTCTCTCCTGTCTGCCTAGTATCCATGGTGTTTCCTCATTCCTTCCCCAGTGCCACAGGAATGCTATTGCTGTGAGCTCAGATTTTGCATGTGCTTCCAAGAAGATGCTTTGGAGATGAAAAGGTCAAGTGTGCTGCTGCAGTGGGTGTCTTGATGGAAACGGGTGTCCTCATGGTGAGGTGGGTGAAAGGTGCTGCGGTTTGGGGTAGAGGAGTCTCCAGTTGATCTAAGGCTAATTGCATCTGATCTTTGTCTGAAAATTAAGTGGCAACTCTCCCAAGAACATGTGCTTAGTGTGTTTTCCAGCCTCTCTGGCTTTTACCCCACGGAAGGATTAGTTCACCAGGTGGGCGACTTTCCTGTTGTTCTGGAATTGTTGCTAGTGAGGGAATACGTCAGATCCCCACAACTTCATCTGATTAAGAGCTGAATTGCAGCAAAAATGACTTGGGTTAGAGATAAGGAAAGTTTTTCTAACTGTGAAGCTCTGGAACGGATCCTCTAGATATGAGCAGGGTAGGTGAACGTCTGTCAGGTATGGTTTAGGAAATGCTGCTCCTGCTTTACAGCCTGAGGAATGAATTCCCATGACTTTCCAAGGGCTCTTCCCATGCTGTTTTTTGTTGTTTTGTTTTGTTTTTTCATCTGAAATCTCACTGAAGAGCAGAGACCCAAACTCTGGAAAGCAAGGTCTCTGAAGTCTGCTGACTTCTGGAAACTTTGTGCAGAACTGTGTGCATGCAATCTGATGGGAGTTCGTGGTGTGTCATTCCCCGCACTAAACCTTGCGCTGCGGGTTTATAAAGGCTCCTCCAGACACAGGGAGGTGAACCCATTGGTCTAAAGTCATACAACACAGGAAAAGTAGGAAGAGAGGCCAGGTTTCCAGGCTTCTAGTCATGTACCTTAACCACTAAAAAACTTCATTTCCTTGAATTAATATTGGCCCAGGCTGACTCTTGTATTACTGCCTCCTGAGTGGCCTATGCAGTATCAGCCATTTCAGTCTTTTGCTGTTTAATTCATTTTGCTGCTATGGTGCAGGGTGCGGTAGATATTACCGAAGGAATGATTGCATGTTGCCAGTATTTTTGATTCTTTCCAGGCAAAGAACAGATTTTCACAGCCAGGCTCAACACCTTGAATTTTCTACTTTAATTTCCAAATGAAATTAAATGATATTGGTCATGATAGGAAACTGAAAAAAAAAAAAAAGATTCACACTGAGCTTGACAAGGCAGGGACCATTCTGGGCAGCGCGTTACAAGGGTAATGGGCTGCAAATGAAACTTCTGCTGCTGTGCTGCAAAGGATTAGTCACAGTTCATCTACCTGCAAAATGGAGGTAGTAGTAGTTACTATCTCACACTCTGGAAGCTCAAAGCTTAAAACTTTTGGGATCATTCAAGGGAGGCTGTTATGGATGTGCAAAGTATTCCCTTTTCTGTTAACATGACTGGAAAATTGCATAAGCTTGATGGATAAAGAAGCAATAACTGTTGGATATGGGACAAGGAAAATATTTGACCACTGGTTTTCTCTGAAATACTAAATGGAAAACACTTGTCTCTCATCTTGGGCCAAACAGTTTCTTTTAGTTTTCAGATGCTTCCTCTAGATACCAGTTGGCACAACACAAGGGCTGTTGCAGATTTGCAAGAAAGATCGAGCAGAGAAGAAAAATCCAGGCAATGATCCCTTTGTAAATCTGCTTCTCCAGAGCATTACAAATCTGGGCTCTGTTGAGAGCCCCACCATGCTGGGGTTGACAGACGTGAGTGACAGGAAGTCCCTTGTGATGACCGCCTGTCCCCTGCAGCAGAAAAGACCATCGTGAGTTATCCTCGGAGCACAATGAAGAAGGAGCATGACCTTGCAGCCTGGTGGTCAAAGCGCTCATCTGGAAGGAGGCACGTGCGCTGTAGGATCTCCGGGGAAGGAACTGAGCATGGGTTTACAGGGCCTTGGGCAAAGGCTTTGGCTGCTCAGCTTGTGCTGGTGCTATGGTCTCATCCACCAGTGCTTTAGAAAGCAGCCATGCCTGTGTCTTTCACAACAGGTCATGTTTGCAGAGCGCTGTTGGCACTCTAGGTACACCTACGGCATGGGGCCCTGCTGACTCATGCATTATTCTGCTTTGTTTTTGGATCTCAGCAGGGTTTAAACACAGGGTAGGCGGCTAGGACAAGTATTCTAGGATTTCTAGTCATAGTCATAATGCTTAGAAAACGTCTGTGGCTGTGACTGATAGGCTCACACAGATTTAGCTGCAGTACTTCTAAGATAGGATCTGGCCCTGGCAGCCCTCTCCATCCCTCGGTAGGAATTTAGCACCCCTGGTACAGGGGACCAGTGCAGGACATGGAATCAACCACAGACGGGGGATTTGCACCAAGGACTGAATTTGGGATATGTCATGCTACCCCTGCTGTGGGGCTTGCCAGGGAACGGGTGCCCATCAGGGTGGGGTGGTATCTCCCAGGGTCTCTGATCTGCTGGAGTACTTGGGTCAATCTGGGTGCGCGCTTGCTTGTTTTAGACACTTTGGCAGCCAGGGAAAGGAAAGGGAGGCTGGATCACAACTCCAGACTCCAGATTCTGAAGTCTTTTAGGCACTTAATGTCCTTTTTTGGGTCCTTAGGTGCAAATCTCCCTCTTGGGGCTGTCAAGTGGTGACTGTAGACATTAAAGCCGATAAAGGGATAAGATTGTAAACATCTTCTGAAAGCGCACAGTAGAGCCCTTTATTGTCAAAATGAAATACATTTAAAGTGCTTCAAAACTCATCCAGAAATCTCTTTCCAAATGAGTAAGGCTTGGCAACTCTCCCCTCCACAGCCTGAACGCAGTGTAACCCTTCTGTTTTCTCCTCCTCTTCAGGGCAAATATGGATAACCAACAGCTACTTAAAGGGTAACACTCCATTATAAACACAATCACACTCAAAATCCGAATTATTTTAATTGCAGTCCTTATAAACAGCCACAAAACAATCAAACAGAAAGTGATCAGAAAGCAGTTTCCCTTCCCCCTCTCCTCAGTATGCTCGACAGGTTTTGTTTTGAATCTCTGGCAGGCAGCTCCTTTTAACTTCGAGCACTTTTTACCTTCCCCTCACCTTTTTTAAGCGCCCCGGTTGGGAAGAACAGGGAAAAAGTTGGCTGGAAAAATCACACGGAGCCCTGGACTTAACTTCTCTGTCAAAAGTTGAATACTACAGTCCACGGTGCACATTTCTGGGCCTAGCCCCGCGGGTGACGGGTCAGGAGGGCGATGCCTGCAGGGTCGGCGATGCCTACAGCCCCCCCAGCCCCGAGGTGCCGGTGGCTGCCGCCCCCCGCCCTGCGCGCAGCGGAGCCCCCTCCCGCTGTGCGGCCGCCCCGGCCCCGGCCCCGGCCCCAGCCCCAGCCCCAGCCCCAGCCCTTACATGGACAAATCTGCCTGCAGGGAAAGGCAGGAATTTGGGCCCTTGACGTCAGCCCCGGGCAGAGCGCAGCAGCCCGGCGGGGCGGGAGGCAGCGGCCGCCGCTTTCGCTTTTTCTTTCGGGGGCGTCCCACGGAGCTCGGGGCTGCCCACCCCGGCCTCCGACCCCTTCCTCCGCCCGAGGGGAGGTAAGGGTCGAGCGGGGCGCGGAGGGAGGGATGCAAGAGGCGGGAGAGCCGCGACCAAGGAGGCGACGCAGAGGGACGCGGGAAGGGCTGGAAGGACCGGAGGGAGGGATGCGAGAGGGGCTGGCCGGGGGGATGCGGGGTGGGGGGGGTACAGAAGCAGGGAGCGCGGGAGGGGCTGCCCGGGGGACGCGGCGGGGACGCGGCGCGGAGCACGGAAGCGGCCGGCGGGCGGAAGGGGCCGGCGGCGGGGCCGAGGGGCGGGCGCGGCGGGGCGGGGCGGTCCCGGGCACCGCCGTGGACCCGTCCCCGCCCCCGGCCCCACCTCCCCCCGCCGCCTCCTCCTCCTCCCGCCGCCGCCGCCGCCGCGCTCGCCTCAGCTGCCTCCTCCCCCCCGAGGTATTGTTGCAGATAATAACTTGCCCCCTTCCTCCCCCCACCATCCCCCTCCGCCCGCCGAGGCAGCTGTGCAACAGCTGGAGCCCCCGGTCGGGGCGGGGAGCGCTGCCGGCCGCCTCGGGGGGGGCCGCGCCTGGCTCCTCCCTCCGCCCGGGGCGCCGCGGCCGCCGGAGGGGGGGCCCTGCCCGGCCCGGCTCGGTGCGGTGCGAGCTCGGCCTCGGGGCGGGGGCAGCTCACGGGTGTGGGGCAGGGAGAAACTTCCCCGGTGCTTCAGCGGCTCCGCTGCACGCCTCCCCCCTCCGCGGCGGGCGGGGGCTGCCCGCGAGCCGGGGTCCCCCCTGGGCGGCCGGGGCTGGGCGGCGAGGGGCTGCCGGCCACAGGTGCACCTGGCCCGGGCGGGGGCCGCCCCCGCGGCGGCTGCAGCGCTGCCCCGCCGCACCTTGCGCCGGCCGGCCGACCCTCGGCCGGGGCTCGGTAATAAATAACAAGTTGAGTAAAGCCCTGGCAGCTTTTTATACGCCAGGGGAGGCCCACCCTTCCCCAGCAGGTAAGGACGTAAAAGTTCCCCACACCCTTACGTCACCCAGGGCTTTTTTTTTTTTTTTTTTTTTACTATAATTTTTTCCTCCTCTTTTTCTTGCCCTCCCCTTTTGAACAGACAAATCTTACTCCTGCCATTGTTGAGGAGCGTTCTCTGGTGCCCTGGGGCTGTGCTGGGTAGAAGGCAGCGCTCCGGAGTAGGAGGTGTTGATGGAGAAACTCATGCTGTAATTGCTCTGGCTACTGTACCTCGAGGTGCAGTTTGGCCCTGTTGGTGAAACAAATGAGCGTTGGATTCTCCTACTTTGTTTTGATTATTTTTTATTTGTTTGTTTTTCTCCACCTGTAGAAGTTTTCTTTTTGGCCCAGTTGTTTGGGTTTTGAGTTGGATTGTTGTTTGGTATCTTTCTGTCTTGTTAGGCAATCAACACACGAAAGTTTTCCAGAGCTTGCAGGAGCTGTTAGGCTTGTTGCTCTGTCGTCATGCACATCCACAGCACCTTGGCCCCTGTGCACTAAGTGTTTTTGACCCCTGTGAAATGCAAGGTCTCATGTGGAAGTGTTAAATTTTTGGAAACACTCTAGATTTGAGAATGTCTTTGCTTCCTTGGACTCATTTACCTGTAGAATTTGTACTTACACATTCTAGGAATGATTTTTTGGGGCATGATCTGAGGGAGAGTTGGGATTCCCTGGATGTCTGAGGGCTGGGTGATACAGCAGGTGCTGGCTCATGAAGTCATTACAGATAGGAGGTATTAGGAACACATGGAGCTGGGGGATAGGACACATCTCTGTTAACAATGCAGCTGTATTCATGCTGGAAAACGTTGGTTGTTGTCCGGTACGTAGTCCAGCCCGCTGTGCAACAGCGCAGCTTGGGGATGTAAGGGACTTTCTGTTTATCCCCACCCTTGCTGCAGCAGGACTGACCCAGCCAAGGCTAAATAATAGTCTGGAATATGGGGTTTCCCTTGGGAAATGCTTCCATCTGAGGATAAAGATTTACTGTTGAAAACTTCTCTCTGCCTGTTGGCCTACTCTGTCTTCGCCTGCCCACCCCATGACCTTTCATCCTATCACTCCTAAATTTATTAGCTCTGTTATTCCCCTCTTTCAGTTGTTTAGTCTTTGTTTTTCCCTGTGGGATGGGCTGTCAGCAGATGATGGTGTGGGTGGTGACCGTGGGGCCACCTGGCAGCAAGCTCATACCCTCAGTGTCTAATCCTGCCTGCAGCTCTAGCGAGATGCTGGTGGTGCTAATGGGGCCTTCAGCCCTGCTGCCGTCTAATTGTTGTTTCCTTTAATTGTTTTCTTCCTTTCCCCCCCCACCTGAGTCAGCTTGTGTTGGCTGTTGTTGGGAAAAGCTACCAAGTTGGGGCAACCTGGTCCAGAATGGTGGCAGCACAAAGTCATCATCTATCGTGGTGCTGGGGGCTCTCCTGTCATCAGATGTCTTCTGATCCTTGTAGGGCCTTCTCTCAGCCCTCTGGTTGGAGGGCCAGTTTGGAGCACATCAGTTGCTGAAGGTCACCATAGGCTTTTTGGGGGGTCTTTTGGCTGGAGAGTGGTGCCTGGTAGTGGATAGGTGGTGTACGATGAGCCTGTTAACTGAAAATGTGTTCCTTGTGCACTGAGAGGGCACTGGAGTGAATTTTATCACCTTCTTCCCAAAAGTCAGCCCCAGGGTGTGTGTGTTGTGTGGAGGCTTGTGGGCATGTTTGCCATGCACGTGTCCTCTGTTGCCAGCGGTCCTGCCGTCCAGAAGTTCCAGTTAGGGATATGTGGCCCTTGTACGCTGCCTGGGCAAACTCCTGGGTGGAAGTGGAGGACGCATCTGGGAAAATGAAGCCAAAACTGTCTCATATTAACTTCTGTAGGTACAGCCCCAAACTGCTATGAATCGCTGTTGTTCAGTCTCCACAGTGCACGGTGCCTGGGTTGGTGGGGATTACAGCTTTTGTTGTTGCGCTGTTGTCTCTGTCATGCAAGTCTCAATTGCCTGGTTTGGTTGGTAGCAGCTGCCCCACCGTAAACTTGGCTGGGCAGAGGGGCTGGCACCAAGTTGGGAGGGAAGCTCCAGTTCCTGTTGCACCAAGGTGAGATTTGCATTTTTGGAACGTGCTTGGAGATCAGCCTGGATGTTGGGGCAGGATGCTGGTGAGCATGCCCATCTCTGTGTGGGCTCCAGCTCTGTGGGTCCTGTCCTTTTCTGTTAGTCGCTGTTTGGATGAGCAGTCACCCAGCTTTAGGGGGCAAAAGTGTTGAATGGTATTGTCTATGATGTGCTCTAGTGAAACCAGGGCAAACCAGCAAAAACCTGCCTCTAGACTGGTGGTCCAGGAGTGGATTTCAGATCCTGTATCCTGGCAATCATACTTAGGATACAGAAAATCTCAGGTTCCTGTGCAGTTTAGCTGCCTTGTCTCATGAAAACTTGCAGAGCACATTGGATTTCCAAGTTGCATTGCTGTGAATATCATCTTCAGCTGTGCTGTGTTAGTGAGAGGTAATGGGCTCTGTCTTACCAGAATCAGGAACTGGTGCAGTGTAATTCAAGCTTGCAGGTAATGAAAGTGTAGATTCAGGTTTGTATCCCTTGCTAAAGCACTCATTTCTCTAGGATGTTCAGGGGTGACACTCCAGAGCTGGACTACTGAGTGTTGCAAGGTACCTAATAGTGTCAGCTACAGTCTCAGTGAAGCTGGAGTGCTTTTAAATGTATAATATGATCATCAGTGTGTATTTTTAATTACAACTCATAGTACAAATTACAGTGTGGGGAGAATGACACTCGTGGTCAGAGTGGAGACACCACTCAATTTCAAAGCCTGGCTGTTGCTTTGTTTGTTAAAATTGCTGCTTGTGTTTGTCTGTATAGTGTCCAACTATAAAACTTAAGTGACTCGCTTCTAATCAGCAAAACCTGGTGTATGTAGTTTTGGAGAGGGATAGTAAAAATGGTGGGGAGCTGGAAAACCTGAAGGAGCTTGACCAGTAGTCTGGGATTGCTCCTGTATGAAGGACACATGTTAGATGGGCGTAACAGAAACAGTGAGTGCTATGGAGAAGGGGTCTCTGTTCCTTTGTGCCAATGCAAGCCAAGGTGAAAGTGGCAAATTGAAAATAAATATAATTAAGCGCTTTTCCATGTAACTAAGTGGTGGCATTTATCATGCAGAATGTTGCTGAGGACAAGAATTTGGCCAAGTTTAGAAGGGAGATGGGACAATTGTATGAGTATCGGGTACATTCAGAGTTATACCAGCTAATGGAGATGGCTCTGATATCATAAATATCTAATTGGAAAGAAGAGACTGTTTGGTGCAGGTTTCTCTGAAACAACTTTTGCTGACTGTGGCTGGAGAAAAGCAGTAGCATAGCTTGGGTGGATGACAAATTGTTTGCAAGAAGACAGTTTCCGTGTGTCTGTGGAAACATCTGCCCTCAGGGTGCCTGCAGTGGTTTCTCTATTCTTTTGCCCATCATGGTTGTTCGAACAATGCATCCTCAGTGGCATTTTGTTCCTCGTCAAGCGTCTGAAAGCCTGACCCACACAGCTCTGCCTTTCTCTTCATAAACTCCTCTGGCCCTGATGTGGCTCTGGGCAGCACCCGCACTCTCTGCTCTGGCTGGCCCTGGACAACGCTGCACTTCACCTCCAGCTGATTGTCCACGCTGTTCCCTGAGCAGTCTGTGGTAGCTCTGGCAATCCGTTCAGGTGGAGGGAAGTCCCTGTGGATGCACAGAGAGGTTTTAAAGATGACATTGTGACGATGAAGAAACATGCATTTCCTTTAGGTACATCTGTGCTTCTTAGGTACGTTGTTTTTTTTTTTAATGGAGAGAAGCCTTCAAGGAAGCAAGACAAATACCAAGTCTATGTGACCCGCCAGAAGTCTGGGATTCAGCATCTGTGTTTGTGATGTGCCCACGTGAGCGAGACAGCGATGCTCTTGCCTGCTTTCGGTCCTCCGCAGCTCGCTTTCTTACCCTGGTAGCTTCATCATCTCCCTTTGCTCTCACTCTCATAGCAAGGTAATTCTGCTAAAAACTAGAGAGCTTACTGGAACTGCAGCCACACTTCAAAAGTGGGCAGGAGCGGAGGAGACGGAAACCATAGCTTATCTAAGGATGTGGGTTATCTGAGGGACAGATTCGCAAGGAACAATACCATTAAAGAGTGTGGGTTATATGTAGGAAAATACAGGACTTGAAATAACTTCATGAACAACGGTTCCAGAGGAGGTTTTGGAGGGAAGGTGTTGCGATTGGCATTCACGTGTGCTTTCGGGTGCTGGAGGAGAGCATCGGTAAAGTCTGAAGAGCTCTATGTTTTCCTCTTTTTTAATGTAGGGAGCTTTTTGTTTTGTAAAATGGAAACAAACAGAGAAAAGAAAACAACGAATCAAACCGGAAACCACAGACCAGAAAAACCCCACAAAGTTTAGAAGCTTTTTGAGAACTTGTGCCTGCCCCAGAAGTGGGGGTTAGCAGGGTGCAGGGCTCGGCTCTTTCCATTCCTCCTGCTTCTGAGCACGGCAGGGAAGGTAGAGCTGGTGATGTTTCCAGTCCAGACCTGAAAAAAAAAAACCCCACTACCCACACTTAATCGTTGTGATTAAGGTTACTGGTAGAGACACCTTAGTGGAGATTTTGCTTTCATCTCAACGAGCTGGTTTCGATCACGTTCTGAGCAAGCGCAAGAGCTGGCATGAAAATGATCATTTTTAAGTCGCTGTCAGCAAGTCTCTGTCATTTTAGTCTGTCGGTATCTGTTGTTGGGATCTGTGGGTGACAGTGACACACGTGTGAGTCACTCAGAAGCCCTCCCAAACTATCGCAATATGCTGAGGAAAGGAAAACAAACATCGGTGGAGTTGTGGGCTGCTGATAACCTTTTCTTAGAACAAGATACAAGCTTTTGAGCATTGCAGGCTGTTAGGGAGGATGTTTTCTGTAGCCCTCGATGCCATAAGGAAACCTCGTAGTACAGTGATTCCTAAATAACCCCATACATTGCTTTGTTTGGTTTGTAGGGGTAGGTGGAGTGCTTGGAGGGTCTCTGGTTTATGCCAGCTTTGTTTCTGTATGAGAGCGCCTGTCAGCTCTTTGGTGTTTCTGGGTCTGGCTGGGAGGAATCCCGTTTTGTGCCTAAGTGGGTTTATGCACTTGAGCATCCTCTGAGTAGGTGCCATTCAGCACTTGGCTGCCTTCCTCCCCATGCTGCTGCTGTTGCCCAGTGATGCTTTAAGGCAGGCAAACTTCCTCCAAGTCTTGGATGATTGTGCTGCCAGTGGAATAGTTAGTTGAGATTTAATACAGCCATTATCTTTAGGTAATAAAATATCAACTAACTTGCCGTAACTATCTTGTTTAACGTCTATTAAAAGCCCCACATACTTCATTCACTGGGTGAAATTTAATAGAAGTTCATCTAAGCATTTATTGCTTATTTAATTTAAAAATAAGTTGATCTCCACAGTTGGTAACAGGCACTGAGGATTTAATTAACGTTCAGTAAACTACCCTGTTAGCTCTGAATTACAGAGTCAGGTCTTGTTTATGCATCAATTTGTAGCTCCCCTCCCCTCCCCTTTTTTAGGCCAGTGGATCTCCTCTCCTCCCACTGCTTGTGCTCCTGATCTCTCCTCCAGCTGGAGAGCCTCTGCCAGGGCTGTGCAGCTGGGGGTCCTAATGCTGCTGAGCAACCAGGACCCAGCTGCTTTGTTGTGGATGGAGGAGGCTGACAGATCATGCCGCAGACCTTGAAGAAGGGGCTGTGGAGCCCGGGAGGGTGGGTAGGGATGCACTGCATGGTAAGGTAAAAACCATCCAGCTCCAAATGGTAGTTAATCATAACAGATTTAAAATATCTCCTCTAGGGCTTTTTCAGCTATGTGGCTGGCTGCATGAAACTCAGGTTAGTGAGGGTTTTTTTTTGGTGTGTTGGTTTTTTTTTGTTTTTAAGAGAAACTTGGAGTGATTTATAGGTGACTTGCAGGCAGTCCTGCTTCAGTTGCTGTGTTCATTTTACCCCAACTGTGGTGGTTTGTATCTCAGTAATGTCATAGAATAGTTTGGGTTGGAAGGGACCTTTAAAGGTCGTTTAGTCCAACCCCCCTGCAGTAAGCAGGGCCATCTTTAGCTAGATCAGGTGGCTCAGAGCCCCATCCAACCTGACCTTGAATGTTTCCAGGGATAAACGTGCGTGTGCATCTTCCATGTGCTGTGTGCACGTACCCTAAGGAGCTGTCTCTGTTTCAGCAGTTTATTACCTCACCTTAACAGACTTGAATTACTCCACTTAATGAGGCAAGCTTGAATGAAAGCGAGGAATCTCCCAGGCAGTGCGTGGCACGCAGCGACTGGGTTGGGAGAGTGATTGGATTAGCAGCTCATAAGTGGTTGTAACTCCAGCTGCTGCATCTCCCCTGCCTCTCGCCTGGGTGTCAGCGGTGTTCCTGTTTCAGCTCAGCCCCCAAGGAGGTCAGCTGTCTTGAATTTAACACACCTCATTGCTTGAGGTAGAGACTTGATTTGGTTTTCATGGGTTTGGGCAAATCTTAAGAGATACCTCAAATTATTACTGTGGCCAAGACAAGCCTTTAATCTGGCTTTCCCAAGAGAAACAGATAGTGATTGTGGAAGGCACATGTCAGTCCTGTAGTTAATTACAAGCAGTAAACTTGGTTAAAAGAATGGTGTTAAAGTTGCAAAGTCCAAGTGCTCCAAAGCTATGCAATACCAGAATGAAACCTTAGTTTGGCCTCCCTGCAAGCAGGTATTATGATATAGCCACTTAATTGCCAGAGCACCTACTCTTTGTGCCCAGAGTGGACAATGATACTTAATGAGCAGCTATTCAGTTTCTTTTCTTTTTGTGCAATGTGTGGCCCCAAGCCTTATTTACTACATACTATTCAAATCTGGGACTGAATGCAGAATTATTAATTTCCTTTTGTGCTTTTCTGGAGTGCTTTTTGCTCTTTCATTGCAAGTTGGCGGGACTTATTTTTGCAGTGCCTTCCCAAGGTGAAGGAAAATTATCCTTGCCATTTTACTGATAGGACACTTGAGGCTTGGAGAGGAGTGAGGTTGGGAGTCTTGCATCATCCCCGACGCTGAAATCCGGGAGAAAAATGCCAGTTAGACCAGGATTGTTCTCATTAGTTTGCAGTCATAATTGATAACCAAACATAGAAATAGTTGAATTGTTCATGATTATGACTGAAGCCGGCATCCTTTCTACCCAACTCTGGAGATTACTGTCAACTGCTTATTGCAGTTATGCCTATCTTTACACTCCATCTCCCCCATCTTTTCTGCTCTTACCTGCTTCTTACGCATTATCATCATCATCCTTGACTGGGGGGCAAGGCTTGTACTTATCTTGTGTGGGTATTGGAATGCCTAGCTTAGTATGGAAGCTGGTCTTTGCCTCTGGCATTTAGAAACCAGGGCAGCTTAGTGCTGTTGAATCTGAAATGTGGTGGTAGGGAGGTCCAGAAATGAGCCACAAAAATGGGTAAGGTCAGGTGGTATTTATGTATAAAAGCATATTTCAAGGAGTAGAATAAAGGTAATGAGGACTTTGCATCATCTGCTGGATGCTTCTTCAGTGGCTTGTTTTCCTGTATACAGTGAGACTGCCATTTTTTAAGGTATTTTAAGCTTCCTTTAAAGCTATGGTAGTTCTCCATCGCTTCTGATCCTGCAAGCTGTTTTTTGGGAGAATGAGAATTATGCCTTCCGAAGCACAGTTCCACTTCAGTGCTTTTTCAGAGAATCCATTTCATTCTCTGGTTCCTTGGGATGCACAGAGCAGAGCTTGGAAAACACGGCATTGCATCTTTGCCATTTAAGGAGGGCTTGGTGAACCTTCTGCATACTAAGTCTGAAATTCAAGTGTATGAGTAATCCAGCTGAACTCGCTGCAGCTACTTGTGTGCCTAAAGATATGTGCTTAAGCACTGTCCGGTACTGGAATCCCAATTTGTAATCAAGGCAGACAGATGGGGAAGAAACAATGGGCAGAAGGGTTAAAGTTATTTGGGGAGATGTACAGTGCAGGATATCATACTGTGAGTGAAGCAGGCAAGTTGCAGGCCTCTAACAGTGGCACTAAGCAACGAACTGGAAGTTAGGAATGATGCCTTGGACCTCTACGTTGCTGCAGGGATGAATGCGGCATTCTTGGCACATAAAGCCTGTTCGAGTGTCTCCCTCTGTGTATGAGATTTAGGAATGAGGCTAGAGCAGCAGGTGAACTTAAAACAATATAAATGAGTGTGTCTTTCCAAGGCACTCCACCCACCCAGGTACTCGAAGTGTCTGGGTGAAAGGATGGCAGCTTATGGAGTGCCTGCGTGCCTCCTTCCATGGCTTGGCATGGTGTGCATTGCTCTGCTGTGTGGGTGAGCTGTGAACTTGGGGTGTGTGGAGGCTGGGGAAGTTGGTGGAGAAGTTTAAGGACCGCATCATAGAGCAGGAGGAGAAGGAGCTATGAGAGCAGAGCTCGTTGCCTCACTACACACAAGGATCCCTGTAGGGTGGGTTCATTTGTAAGTTACTCTGTGTGAAGTTAGCTCCCGTCCTCTCATTGCACACATGACTTAGGGGCAGTGTTTGGTGGTCACTGTTTTTACAGGTGGATATCAGATCTCTGAGGGTGCAGGGCAGGTGGGTCGGCATCACCTTGCCTTTGCATCGCCTGGTGTATTGCTTTCCTGTGATGTACCCTGGGGTGAAAAAGAGAGAACTTGTGCTCTGGCATGTTAGTGATCAGCTGTGCTGGTAGCGCCCTACCTTGTCTGGGGTCAGGTCACTCACTGTGGTGTCATACCCATGCCTGTACCAGTCTGGTTCCCTGCCTGGTGGAGTTCCCTGGATGCTATAGCCCAAGCCTCTGGTCTGTATGCATTTGCACACCTGCGGTGGTGGTTTAGGTCTTGGGTCATGCTGTCATATGCAAGATGTCCTAGCGAAAGTGATCTGCTCCAGCTTTGTTGTTTTCAGGGCAGCTGTCTGTGTCGGCTGCTTCCCATCCCTTGAAGGTGAAATGCAGTGAGGCACAAGTAACCTTCTGGGTTTTTGCAGCAGCTCTTGATAAATTTCTCGTATCTCAGATGATTTGCTTCATACCTGATTAAGGGTGTGCCCAATGTAATGGGTGGAACTGGGTGTACAAAAGTAGCTGTGTATTATCACAAAGTCCCACGCTGGATCATCTGGTTTAGTTCCAGCTGTCTTGGTAGATGGACCTGCTAGGATGGGAATATTTTCTGTGTGTTTTAGTTGTTCACATTCTACCTGATGTGTAATGGAAGTGATTCCAGATGCTCTTGATCTCCAGAACAAGACAAGGCCTATTTATCTAATGAAAGACATGAGTAATTCTGGGTATGGTATTGGTGTGCTCCTGAGCTTCTGTTTGTCTTTCTCTTTTTTTTTTGCTTCCGTATCCCATGGACAACATTTTCTTGTGTTGTCCATATGTCTAAACTTGACCTGTAGCATCTTGGGCTGAGCCTGCCACTTGTTAACGCTACACAAAGGAGAGAGTAGTGGGTCTGCCAAACTACATGTGTTGGAGTCCTGTGACCCTGAGCAGAGAGCACAGGCTGCACCCATGGTGCAGCATTGGGGTTTGAGGAGCTTCTTCCCTGGGAGATGAAGCTAAGGCAGACAACAGTGAGAGAAGAGCAGAGTGACTGACTTGAGGACATGGAGACTCATTATGCGGGAAGATAAAAAGGATGTAAAAAGTGTGTGTTAGCAGAATGTGACGAAGATGGAGACCTGATAAGTACTGAAATGTGTCTGCAGAGGAAAGGGGAGCAGTAGCTTCTGGCAGAGCAAAGCTGTATGTCTAGGACTTGCAACTTGATGCAAAGCAATTCTGAGTATGGCAATGTATGGCTTCTGTGGCCCTGCCATTGCAAGCCATTGCCACCTATAATCCCTTTAACAAACATACTGGGGCTCTTCCCTGCCATTCCTGGAGTTCAGTTTCCATGAGTTCAACTCCCTCATGGCTGTTCATCGTTGTGGTTTCTGCGCTGTGCATGCCTGCTGTCTCATTCCTCAGCCCTTACTCACAGGAGGCCTGTGTGGGAGGGAGGGACACCCAAGAGAAATGTGAAACTTGATGCAAAGTCCCTTGCCACGAGGAATTTGGGTGTCTGATCTGCTGCAAATTGGCCTTTAGAAGCCTGTCGGAGATCTGTGGGCTGAGAGTTTATGATCTGCAGCCCTGGTGGGGCTCCAGGGAGTGGGTTGGAGGCTAGAGGGAAGGTGGGTTTCTCCTTCGAAGGACAACCCACATGGCATTTGGGGGCTCCTGGTAGAGCCACACTAGCCCAGTCTGTTAACAACATTCAGTTGTGCAATTGGATGGGGTGAAGTGGAGGAGGGGAGCAATATGACTCACTTAAAGTAGCAGTGACCAAAAGTGGGCTGTAAGCTATAGGTGACACCTTGTGCCTGTCCTAACTTCACAAGTCTGGCAGGGGAGATACAGGCATATGTGCAAATACAATATGTGGGTTTGGGTCTCGGTCCAACATTCACATCCATAAATAGGTCAGCCCCTTCCTTACGATAGCATTTGTGTGCACTTTACAAACATGAACCAACTAATCCGAACAGATGTTTGGCAGCCTCCTGAGCCCACAAGGAAGTTAAATATCATTGCACTTTGCTAGAGAGATGCCCAGGATTCAAGTAACACCTGCTGGAAGAACCCATCTAAACTGGGGTGTGTTCATGGCTGTGTGGGTGCAGCTCTGCAGAGCACCTGCTGCTGCTACATTGGGCTGGTCTGACCACAGTGGCTTGTGCTGTCTTCAGCCACACAAGGGCCAGGCTGAGTTTCCATTGAAATCAAAGACACAAAATTCCTTTAGTTTTTGAGAGGGAATGGGATTTAGCTCGTATGTTTGCACGCTCACACTTTATTAAAATCCAGTTGAAAGGAGGGAGCTGTGGATTTTGCTTGCTGCTTGCCTTTGCATGCTGATGTGCCCACCTCCTTGTCAGTGGTGTAGGAAGGCACAATGCTTTTGGCTGGCCTGAATCCTTTTTGCCTCCCTCTCTTTCCCCAGATGTGAACATTTAGTTGCAAGCTCCATGACACCTCTGAGGTCGAGCAAGTTACACGGATGTGTGTTGCTGAAGCGGCAGTTTATTCTGGAGTTGTCTCTGGGCTCTGCAGTTTGCGATTCATGTCCTGGCTGTTCCTGCTCCATCCCACCATGAAATGCAGTCCCAGCCAGCTGCCAGAGATAACACACTGAGGACCAGGGAACTCTACTGCAATAACTTTGGCTGTACAGAGAATTCTGAGATCTCGAATAATGTATGTCTTGCAGCCGTTTTTACCAGGAGAAGTTTGCTCAGGGTTGCATGGGCCAGAAGCTGCCTGACGCTTTGCTTTCCTCTTTAAAAAAAAAAAAAAAAAAAAAAAGGCAGCGCTATTTGTCTAACTTTTCAGAGAGAAAATGAAGCTGCAGCACATCACAGAGGAATGAAGAGTAAGGAAGGCCTCTATGTCATTGTAGCCTCCAAGGTTCATATTCGTCCTCTAAATGAAATTCAGCTGCACAAGGGGGAGAAAAACAGGAATCTGTCCTCTTCATATGGATCATTAGTGCCCCTAACAGCTGGTCTGCAAAGAGCAACTGGGAACAAAAATGAGCTCCTGCTGCATCTAATTCTTTCTTTTTCCTGGGTGCTTTGAAAGGTGATTGGGATGCTTTAGACACTTGGCTTTCTTGCTCAAGAAGGGCTGAGGATTGTACCTGTTTCTCCTGGCCTCTATTTTGAGCTCTGGCTTGATAGCTGTCCTGATTTTTCAGGTAGTTATAATTGTAAGGCTGCTGTGTGTGGGGGGTGGCAACGAGAGGATTCTTCTGGATTACTAATGAATCAAGGACTTTACTTAGGTGTTTCCTCACTCAGATCTTTATCAGTCTCCGTTAAATAAGGATGACATCTCTGGATAGTAGGGTATGCTTCTATCTTCACAGTTAAAGCTTCCTGAAATCTCCTCGGGGCACAGACCCCACCAGTTTTTGCCATTCGCTGTCTCAAGGAGAAGTCTTGGGTGTCTTCTGTGATGACAGAGGCTGTGGACTGCTCCTCCTCTCTGTCATCACTCTGAACCTGCTGCAGTTGCTCTGCGTGTGCCAAGTGCATGCATCTGACTTGCCCTATGCTGTCGGCTGCTGCTGCCTGGCCTTTTTGTCTGCATTAGTTTAATTGAGTGAGGAGCTTGTAGAAGAAGCTATTCATTCCCCTGGTAACTGTGCTTGACAATCAGAAGTTATTCTGGGGGTGAAGGACTGGTACAGATTTGTTTTCCTTGGCTGCAGATCTGTAGCCCCTAATAGTTTCTCACTCATATGAACTGAGGTTGATTTGGTTTGCCACTAATTAAAAGCCAAAAGGATATGCAGTCCTCTCCAAAATAATTACCATCTTTGGTGAATGGAAGAAAACCCTGCTTGCTCCCCATTTGTTTCCAAACTCCTCCGTTTTTCTGCGTTACTCTTGCACTGGCCATGATGCATGGGACGGCCCCGGCAGGGCCAGTAGCTCCATCCTGGTGCATGGGGAGTCTGTACTCTAATCATTTCTCTGCTTTTGGACCAAAGGGTACATATAGGAAAAGTATAGTTATCAAAAAATTTTGTGAAACCTTATAGTTGCATTTGGGGTCAGGGAGGATGTGTTTTCTCAATGGGAAGCCACTAAAGGTGACAGAGGTGAATGTGTGCACCCTGCGTGCAGAAGCATGTTTTTGTATTGACTTTTTATGGGCTAAAACCCAAAAACAACAAAAAAAGGTTTTGACTGTGTCTGTGCTTACTACCAGGAACCCTGAATGCAGCAGCTGGAGTTCCTAGATAGTTTGGTTTCTATCAGTAATTGGTTTCAGATACAAATTTACTGTGATTCATGCATTGTTCTGGACCTGGTGACGTAATGGAAGGTGTCCTCTCTCCTCCTCCTTTGTTCAACCTCTGCGTTTGTCACGTTTCTGTCAGCGTTGGGGCTGAGCCTGCAGCAGAAGGGCAGAGGGTCCTTTCCCTTCAGCTGGTCCTAAGTGTGTACACAAGTGTTCATGCTCCTTCAGTGCAAATTGGAGGGGCTATCTGATGTCACTGCTGGAAGTGAGGGCTGGAAGATCTCCAGTCCAAAGCAGTCAGGCTCCCAGGCAGCAAGGCCTGGAGCTCCATGGATGCTGTTTGCTCTGTGTGTGCAAAGACAGAAGCACATCTCCAGACTTGCTGCTTATTGTTGCCATGACCTTATGGTGAGGTTTTGGCCTCTGGGGACCACCTGATGTAGGAGGAATAGCCATCTGGGCAGTTGTCAGTGGCTGGATGTACCTTCTCTCAAAGCAGTGGTACAGGGAGGGGCAAAATTCTCCCAGGACGAGGTTCAGAGGCCTGGTCAGGATCAGCTCCATCCATAATGCTCCACAGGGGATGTGCCTAACCTGCTGTTGGAGGTTGGCAGCGGCAGCTGTGCCTGCTCACCTGCAATGCCCTCCTCTGCTTTTGCTACCTTGGGTGTGAAAGCAGATTGTATTCACTTAACACAGGGAACATTCCCAAAGTTGCTGTGCTTGCCTGTGGGGCTTGCAAGGAGCAGCAAAGGGCTGTGTTTTCTTAATCTGCCTGTTTCGTGAGGCAGTATCTGGCTTTGCCCTTAGTAACAGGGTTTTTTTAATGCAGATTGAGTCCTCTGTTTTAATTGACTTAGAAAAAAGAACTTGAAGAGGGTATGAACCCATGACCTTGAGATAAATAGTTTCTTATTGAGTCCCTGAGCCCCTAAGCCACCCCCTCTTCTGAGAGCAGCATGGTTTAATCAAAGGTCAGAGGTTTTGTCGTCTTTGAGAGCCTCAGAAAAGAGGGCGATGCGAGCGAGCTCTCCTTGGTCCTCTGAGACTGCAGTCATTCTTGGCCTGTCAAGTTCCCATTGAGCTTGCTGTGCTTGTCCTCTGTTCCTGGATGATGGCTCTCTTGACCTTCTCTGGTCTCTGTTAATGCTGATAAAGGCCTGGTGATCAAGTCAGCTGTGTTTCTGGGGGTTGTAACTAGATATACGGTGACTATAGGCAAATGGCTTATGCAAGGCCACTGTGAGCCTCTGTGTGCAATGTGCAGATTTGCAGGCTTGATAGGACACGGTCTTCACTTGCCAGCTCTTCCCACACAGCCTCCCACGCGTGTCTCCTGTTTCTAGGCTGAAGGCCAAGTGTGGTGTCTCATGCACCGCTGTGTGGTCAGGCTTGGCGAGTGCTGACTTGTGTATGGCCACTGCTGTCTGAGATATTGCGGTTGCTCACAGAGGTCACCCTCACTTTATTCTCTGTTTCCTTCTTGGGTGGTGACCAGGCTTGTGGCTGTACCTCTTGTGACAGGTGTAGTATTAATCTGTCTTTCTCTTTCCTCCGTTCCTTCTTTTTTCCTGACTGCATTCACTGACACTCCTTGAGACTGGATGATGGCTGGCATGGACCTGGTCTTGCTTGCTTGCAAGTTGGGTGCTGGCTTCCTTCATGCTGTGCCAAGTCAGTCTTTGAAAATATCATCTGGCATGTCCTGGAGAGATCTTTGTCTCCAAAAGAAAGCTTCTGCAGTTCCTTTCTGTTTTTTTCCTGTCGCCAAGTGAAAAAATAAAAACACTTGGCTTGATAACATAAATGCTGGCTTCAGGGCTGGTGACAAAATTCCCTCTGACGAACTTAGTATGGTAGGGTAGGAGTAGGTGAGGACAGGTATGTTACGCTGTTAGGTGCTCCTGTGAATCACGCCAGCAAGATGGAAGAAGGTTGAAGAGACCTTTCATGGTCTCAAGTGTTTTTTACCCTTGATGTGATGCTGCACCCACACACTGTAGCTAAAGTTTCAAACAAATAGGTATGTACTCTTCCAAAATACAATGCTCAGGTGCAGCATGTTGGAGGGTACCATGTGGCAAACTCTTGGAAGAACATAGTGAATTAATAGACAAGAAAACTTTGGGTTGAGAAACAGTCAGGTACATGGGAAGAAGCATGGTCTCTCTCTGAGTACTGATGAGACCCAGTAAGGGTGCTGAGAGATGTGTAATTGCTGATTTTGCCATTCTGCAAACTAAAAGCTTCTTTTTGTAGTCAAACAGGAACACAGTCAAAGTGAACCAAATCATACAGGTTCAGGGGTGCAATTTTATAGTCATTGTTGGTGCTATAGGCAAATAGTAAAGGAAATGCAGTGCAAGTCCAGTGTATATACTTCTCCAGGCCAAGATAAAATATCATGGAGGGGCTAAAGCCTTTTTATCCTTAATTTTTAAGGACAGGGAAGATCTGACAATACTTGCACTTACTGTGCTGAAAGAAGTTACATGATAAATCACAGTCCCCTTTTATAGGGACTTAATTAAACTCCTTTATGGGGAGGATAATCCGCAGAATTCCCATGGAAGTTTGTGTGCTGGTTCTCCTGCACAAGGTGATAGAGAGATGTTTGAGTTGTGCCACCTTCCCTTTGCTTGAGCCCACGCCCCAGCTGGGAGGATGGGAGCATGTACAGGGCTGGGTGCCAGGCAAATGGCATGATGGCTGTGTGCTCATGTGCTTGCTATCCCCACCACTGTCACCTTTGGGGGAGAAAGTCCCTCCCCGGCATGCAGGGGAAGCACGTGGAGCTGCTTGTCCTCCCGCAGGCAGATTACGAGGTCGGTCGCTGTGCTGAGATAGATGGGCATTTGACAGCTATGCTGTGGGACCACATGTGCATGGCCCTGCTGAGCAGGGGGATTGGGATCGCCTTTCCTTCCCATTATTGTACTGCTCTGTACACTGGAGACCCCCTCTGTCCCCTTATTTCAGTTACTGGTGCTGGCTGAGGCTTGCACACCCTGGGGGTGGTGTGGACAGTGTTTAGGGAGAAGAGGGACAGTGGCTTTATCTGTGGTGAAGGTCCAATGGCTCTGTGTGACATCAGCCATGCAATTGTGTTATCCCACAGCAGAGCGAGGGGTGGCACAGAGCACCCTCACCATAGTCCCTCCCCATGCCAGCCCGGGAGCAGGGCTGTGTTCCACTGTCACAGGAAGGAAAAGTTTATCAGTGTAAAGCGTGGCCTGAAAAACTGCCTCTGCTATTTTTTTTTTTTTTTTTAATTTCAATTCCCTGGCGACAAGGTCCAAGTTCAATGAGGGGCCTGGCTTGCAGCTGAAGTCAGGATAATTTAGGATCTAAACCAGCTTTTTAATGTATTTTCTGTATGTCTTGGTCACCATCTATGATGGACGTAATGGTACTTTCTTGTTCAAAAGGCAGATGCATCCACAGGCGTCTGTGGTCCTCCTAGTTTTGAAATGTAGTCAGAGCAGTTATTAGGGCTTGTCATAATTGCTCCAGAATTTACCTGTATTTGGTATAAATGGCTCCTTTCTCAAAATGGAGTTTTCTGCAGGAAGTGTGAGCTTGCAACTCTGTTCTTTTTTTGTAAAGGAAAAAAATTCAGGTTTTAAAATTTTTCTATTTGTGATGGTAACAACAAAAATGTTTTCTTGAAAACCAGTCTGTGGTGAGGCTGCTCCATTCTCTGCTGGCTGATTACCACACTTCCATGTTAACCTGGGCCTCTCTGCCCCACTGGGGCCTTTTCCTTTTTTTTTTTTTTTTTTTTTTTTGATGGAATACACTCCTTCCTCAGCCTTTCTATCCAGCTGTTTGGAAAGAGGAGCAGCTACACTGAGAAACTCTTCTTTTCTTAATACAGATTTTTGAGGCCCTTTGTTGCTCATCCCACTTGGAGGTATTTGTTCCAAGGCTGAGGCCAGGTCAGTTTGCAATTAAGGTACACAAAATGAAAGAGGATAGCTAATGCTTGGTCAGCCTTGGAGATAGTGAGGAAGGAAGGGACAGACATTTCTAAACCAGAGAGGTTTACTAGTCCTGGCTAATTGTGCTTTTTTTAAACACCACAATGGATTATAATGCTTTGTAATGCTTTCAAAAATACCTAGGCTGACCAAGTGGGCACAGGAGCAGGGAATCCAGTTGGCTGCCAGGTATTTGTTGCTATTTTCAAATGATCTGGCCAAAACTATGAAACAGAAACCTCGAACACAAAGTCTGTCTGGTCAGGTAGGCTCTACGTTTTAAAAGTTTCATTTACGAATGATTTTAAGAAGGGTGATAAGAAAGCCTGCCATGGTGCCAAGAGTTTCATTGTGGTGGTACCCGAGCAAGCCTGGAGAAGATGACCTTTGCCCTCAGATTTTGGACATTTAAAACCAAAATGGTTAAAGGAACATTGTCCTTTATTATAAACTTTGTAATAAGCCCCTTAGACTTGATCAAAGCTGTACAGAAATGTCATCTCTGCCCTAGGAGATTTCAACCTAAAGGTGGGCTGCAGAAGACCCTGTGCTGGGAGTGGGGAGAGCCAAGCTCCTTCCTGACCCCTGTGTCTTGGGGCACAGCACTTCTCTGCTCACTTGTGCTCTTGGTCACTGTTGGTCTGTTTTTCTTGACTGAGCATCTTAAGATGCGGGAGGCGTGTTAGGGCAGCATTCCGCTGGTGCTGCCTGGTGAGGATGGCCATTCCTTGGAGGGGGGTGGGGGGAAATGACATTTTTTTTGGTTTTGGATTGCAAAACTTTATCCTTTGTTTGAAACCCAGGCTCTGTGGTGCTGAGATACTGCATGAGAACTTGAAAGCAAAATCAATTATCCTTCTTTGATCAAGAAGCTGGAGTGCATTTGAGTGAGAAAGTGAAACTGCCCCCCTCTTGCTCAAGGTTTCCCTGACGAAGCTTAGTGAAATACAGACAGCAAATGGTGGGGGGAAAAAGAGAAGAGAAAAAAAAATAATCAGTGAGGCTGTTTTAAAAATCTTCTACTTCCAGTAGACTGAGGGAGTGCAGACAGTGTGAGGCTGGTAGTCTGTGCTGGAAAATACAGGGTGCAATCCTAGTGTCAGTTACAGACACGTAAATCACAAGCAGCACTGCTGGCAGCGATGGGGAGCTGCTGAAAGGTCGCTTCAGCATGGGACCCGCAAGCTTTCTGGCATAGACATGCTAATTCCTCTCGTTCCTTAGCCACCCTTCTTTTCTAGCCATCCTTGCACATTTAAAATAACAGGGATGTGACATGGCTGGTCCTGCTGATGTGTTGGTCCCCAACCATCACCCAGTGACTGCAGCTGAGAACTGGTGGGCTGGGTCCTGGCCACTGGGATGCTGTAGGCAGCACTGTCTTGTAGCTTCCTTGGCCACTGCTTAAATCTGTCCTACCCCAAATGATTTTTTTTTTCGTTTGTTATAATACAGCAGCCTCCATCTGGGAAAGCTGTATTCCATCCCTTTGGTGCTGCCATGCCACTGGAGTGGTCTCTCCTCCTTCTTCCACCTACTCTCCTTCCCCCCCACGTTTTAGTCTTGTTTTATGAACCCCAGGACATCTGAAAATCAAATATGACAGCAAAGATAAAAACGAGTCCCCTGGCCCTGAAGGCAGGTGTGCCACTGCTGCAGGACCCCGGGGCTCCTGCGGGGCAATGCTTTAACACCAGGCTCTGTGCCCTGCAGCGTGTAGGGGCTGTCAGTGAGTTTGCTCTTTTGTGGGAGCTAATTTTCCCCTTCAGAGCTGACGGTCTGTGTTGTGGCTGGATCAGCCTTCCTCCAGCTCAAGGGCTGGACCAGGAGTTCGGAAGCGATAAGTCCCATTATGGGTAATTTTGACACATGGGGTTGCGGTGGATTTGAAAGCGGCTCTATGCCGAGTGTGATAACAGAGGGGTGTGTGCTTCCTTGCAGATCGAAACTTGCTGTTCGCCTACTTGCTGCTTTACACCAACACAGGATCTGGCCTCCCAGAAGGCAGTGGCCAGGCATATTGTCTGCTGCTGTTTGTATTGATGACTGAGCAGGTGCCGATGCTGGCAGCAGAGGAGGGGAAACGTGTCTCCAGCTTTTGTTATCTTGCATGATCTTTTTATTAGATAACTTCAGCAGTGTACTTTTGAATCAAGCAATTTAATTTTAATAAATGAAACCTGAGAAGCACAGAAGCAAACACAGAAAGCTGTTAGTTGGGGTCAGATCCTGCAGGCATCAGTGTCCTGGGATAGCAAGATTATCCATGTCTCCAGGCAGCTGTGTTCCACTGTAGGGCTGCCCATGCATATAAGTTGAATTTTAAGTCAGCATTGGACTGTGAATTGAGGTTTGCATATCAGGGGTCTGATTTTCTCATGTGTGAGGATGTGAAGACCTCAGACAGCTCTGTTGGTGGTGGTGGTGGCCAGAACGGCTGAGGATCAGGGCTCCGGCAGTGAAGGAGATAACATGATATTTCTGAGTTTGGGGACTTTGGCCGGCAAATAACAGATACATTGGCACAGTGTGGGAAAGACATAAAAATACGTATGTCAGAACAGGGCAGGCTTTTAAGTGTTTTTCATTTAAAATGAAAAGGTCAGATTGAATGGGGTTGTCGTGTGGGGACCTGTATGTGCATCTGCCGATCATACGGGGGGACCCGTGTCAGTTCATGCTGATGGCTGACTTGCTGGAAGCTTGTCTGTGCTTTAAAAATTGGTGACTGGAACAGTTAAAACGACAGTTTTCCTTGTGGCGGTGTGAAGGAATGAAGGATCCTGGTGTGAGGCTGCTTTATCCCAGTTTAATCAGTGTTCATGCTTCGGCTTCTACAAGTATAGCCATACTGATTTAAAAAAAAAAAAAGCTCTGAATATTGGTAGCACTTTCAAGTGTAAAGGAGATTTAAAAGTGGATCCAACTTTTGAGTAGTCAGAAAAACAGATGCCATTCAGCCAGGCTGTTATGTGAGAAGTGTAATTAGCTCTTGCTGAAATTATTTTCACGGGTAAGATTTTCTTTTAAAGGGTTTGGGGAGTCTGGTTACTTCAATTTCTAAGTGACCACTTTAAAGTTACACTAGGGACGCCTGTTTTTCTGAAAGTGCTGACTGCACTTTGAAACTTGGAATTCTTGCAGAGGTTTTAAACTGTCCATTTCTGAAAAATCTAAACAGTATAAGAAAACTCAAACCGTAACAGAGGATTGATGTTTAAGTTCAGGCATTGTAAACTACTGCTTTTAGATTTA
Organism: Leptosomus discolor; assembly: GCF_034619465.1. Lineage (NCBI taxonomy): Eukaryota > Metazoa > Chordata > Aves > Leptosomiformes > Leptosomidae > Leptosomus > Leptosomus discolor. The sequence continues at coordinate 53,945,391 of NC_141397.1, read as the reverse complement.
AACCTGAAAACAGGAAACCTTGCTTTCCATATTCTACTTGTGTGTTAAATGTTTATTTATTTTTTTTCTTCTTGAGAAATGTTGGTTTTTTTTAAATTTTTTTTTTTTTACTGTTGATAATACAGCATCAGTATTGTTAGCCAGTGAGTGAACGGACTGTTTCTGATCATCAAGTCTTTAAGGATTTTAGAGTTCATAGATCTCAGCTTCTCACCTTATTTTCCTTTCAGCTTGCAATGGCTTTTTTAACTTCTAATCACTTTCACAGCTTTTTATGGGCTGTACCTTAAATTTAACTAGTTGGAAGAAACAAATGAAGAAAACAATCTTAAGGTAAAATCTGGTTGTTCAGAGACTCTACTTAGTGCTTTGACTGTGATAGCTGATTCCTGCTGTTTGGGCATTTGCTTTAAATTACTTTTAAGTGATAAATTGCCTGTTGTGCAATACCAATTGCTATTGAAATAGGTGGTCTGTATTGTGCTAGGCATAAAAATGAAGATGCAGATGTGCACGCATGGGTGTGTGCAGACTCTGAAGTCTGGGCTGCTGTAGCTGGTGATCTGAAGGCACAAGAGTTGTACTGAGTTATGCCAGGTGGGAGCTTGACAGTGTAGAGCTATGTTACCAAAGAGACTTCCCTGCCGCTATCTCTTGCAGGACTGTGATAGAAAATGGGGATTTCTTGTTGCAATATGAAAATCAGAATTAGCTGTACACAGACCACTGAGCATCTGTTGTGGTGGCTCTGAACTAGGAGAACCTCAGTTTCTAGGAGCTAAAAGCTTACCTGTTGTTACTATTTCTGTTGTAAAAGCACCTGGATATTCCCCATAAATGTTGTTGGGGGATGTACGAAACTCAGAGGTGGCTCCTTAGGGACAGTCTTTGCAGGTATTTCTCCGGGGACTTCAGTGGGGAAAAGACTTGTGCTAGAATTAATGGAAGTGATTTGGGTATGTCTGTACCGTGCGCTCATTTGTCTTTCCCTGTCTGAGCCAAAGCAGGAATGAGCATGATTGTGAGGGGCAGACCATTTTTTTGGGACGATTTGTCTCTCAAGATCTGCATCTCTTGCCTGCTTTCCCAGCAGAGCTGGCAAGGTTAAGGCATTGCTTTGCTAAGCCTCTGTGTAGTCCCTTCTCATGTGAGGTGCTCAGGGGTGCTGATTGCTGAGGCACGTGTATGGACAACTGAGAAGAGGAACTTTAGGGAAATGAGCTCTGCTGACCTTGGGGTTTGAGGGCCTCAAGTCTCAAGAACTGCTCCACAATGGGAAATTCTTGTTGGAGATCATGTCTTGAAGAGGGTTGGTTTGGTGGTGGCATCATGGCTCAGTGGCTTGTGTTGCATCAGATGTGCAGCTCTTCTGGTGCCTTGGGACTGTCCTCTACATCTATCTTCTGGGTATTCCTGCACTCAAGACCCAGAGTGACTTCTGCAGCCTTCTGGTAAAGAAATGGGGTCACAAATGGAGTAGTTTTATGGGCTCAGGTGAATATTGCTATGACCAGACGGGCTGTCCCTGCCCTGCTGGGATGTGGATGTATGGCCAGGAGGGAGTGTGTGCCTGGGCATCAGTGAGTTGCTGCTCCTCTGGGACCATGCTGGGCCCCATTTGCTGCTGGGGAGGATGGTTTCGCAGCAAGCTTCATCTGGGTGCCTCAAGGGTATATGGGGTCCTGCTCACCTTGCTGCAGGAACCCCAGTCACAAGGTAATGGAGACAGCCAGCATTGACAGTAAAGCAAGGAGGATGCAGTTCAACTAGCCAAGTCTGCTGAGTCCTATAACTGATCCTGTAAACATTTCTTGAGTTAAACCTGATGAAAGACAAGCCTGAGCCAAGATCTTTTAAACACAGGTTGGGTCCCAAGAAATATTGTTTTACCTGGAGCTCCCGGAGGTGCTGTTGCGAGTTGAATTGAAACAGTGTTGGAACCAGAGGGGAATGTTGTTGTCTTCTGCCTTTGCAGATAAGACTGAAGGGCATTTTGCCAGGAGCCTGTGGGAAAGACCTAAATTGTATATAACTCTACATCATTTTAAAATGAAAAGTAAACATGCGCAACCATAATATTTGCTTGTACTTGTCTCCTCCTTGATGGATGGCGAGAAATTGCTCTTTGGCTGAGTTCACCAGCAATAAAACCCTGCAGTTACTCATCTTCATCCCAAGCCTGCAGTGAGTGGGAGAGGCCATTGACATCTCCACTCGAATTTGTCCTTGTCACACCTAAGGGGAGTGTTGAGGGTTCTGGGGACCTTTATACTTGCACAGCCCTGTAGGGATTCAGGGCTGGGTCACACCACAGGGACCATGGGACTGAGCTGGGAAGGTGCTGCCTGGGTCGGGGTGGACCTCTGTGTGCTCTTGTGGTGTTGGTGTAATGGAGATCTACCACCTCTTGGGAGAGGCGAGAACCTTACCACTTTCCTGGCTGCTGTAGCATCAGACATGGCATGAGGGACAAGGGTTGCTGGCAGGGGCAGGAAGCTGTCTTACTGTGTGACAGGGAGAAGGGACCTGGACCGTGAGCTGCCAGCACTCTCTTGCATTTTGCTGTGTGTTGGTTGTACACTTGTGGGCTCACATGCACCCTCGTGAGCAGCATAGGTACAACAAATGCAAACCCAAACTGAGCATTTCCATCATTACAGCAGCGAAGAGCAGTAACTTTCTCCACTAAGCAGCGATCACAGGGCAAGCCTGTGCTTGTCATGAGCAGAGATAGGGCCATCAAAGCGACCAGGATGTGGCTGGGACAGCATGTTGGCCATGGGCTGGCGGTGGCAGGAAGGAGTGGGCGATTCAGATGCTGCCAATCTCCGTGGGATGCACCCTGCCATGTGTCTTGGCATGCCATGTGCAAGATGGTGGTCGTGTGGCCTGGCTGTCCCCTCTGCTCTACCTTCATCTTCCGCAGAGGGGAAAACCAACACCGAGCTGGTCACTTCAAGAAGGGGTTGTGTGTGCTTTGCAGCTACAGGAAAGAGTGAGGCAGTTCCAGATGGGAATTGGGCAGAACTCCTTGGAGAAAAGGCTGTGCCGAGGTGGAGGGCTGGTGAACTGGATGGTGGTGTAGCTCCGCTCATGGTAGTGGTAAACCCCATGAGCTTCAAACTGAATTAAATGATGCCTTCTAGCTCCCTCGCTGTGCCTGAGGTCACAGAGATGAGTTATGTATTCACTCTGTTCTCTTATTTTATGCCTCATCTTACATCTCTTTTTACCTCCTCCTTCTCAGGGACATTAAGAGCAGTAAAGGAGCTGTGGCTTGAGGAGGTACAACTTGGTGGCCAAGCTGTGGCCAGGTCTTTGGCCTAATTCAAGATGTAATCCTTGCTTTTGGGGGGTGCTGAAAGGAGTCCAGGAGTATGGAGGCTTCTGCCTAAGAAAGCTGGGGAGGAAAATGCTGTGTTTCCCAGAAGTTGTGTGGGTTAAACTGCAAGTCTTGGAGACGAGCTGTCAGGAGGCCCATCCGGCGTGCATCACACGGGTATCTCTCTCTCTTCACAGGGCTGGGAAAGAAACCCAAAGTCGTGACTCTGGCAGAGCCCCGTGTGTCTCCAAAAGCCCTGCTCTGAGTTTGTCCCACCAACAAGGCTGTGCAGCGTGAGAACTGGTACGTGAACGTGCCTCACAGGCGCGAGGGGCAACTTCTCAGAAGAATCTGTGGCATTTCTGACAGTGGCACCTTGTTTGTGGTTCTCTGCAAAAAAAAAAAAAAAAAAAATTGTCCTCTCCTAACACAGTGTGGAGGTGGGGTGGGATCACTGGAAAATACAAGACAAAGTTATGGTTCCCTGGTGGTGCTTGCACCCAGAGGCTTTGGTGGGGAAGGGCTCAGCAGAGAGAAGCTGCAAGTATTCAGAAGTTGGCCCAGACTATGGCGCTGAGGCTTTAGACATGCTCTGTCAAGTGGTGTTTTGTGTGACAGCATGCACAGATAAGTGATGTGGCAGGTAATGACAAATGCATGAGAAATGCACACACACACACACACACACACATATATATATACACACACATGCTGTACAAATCTAGGCACATGGTAACAAAGATATGCAATGCATATGTAGTATATACTATAGAGTGGCGTATGAGAGCTTGGGGGTGTATATACCAAATGTCTGTATATACTATATATGGCGATAAAAGAATGCATATGCATTCACGTTATCTTTTTTTTTCTTTTTCTGTCTCTCTGTGGAGCTGTTGCAAAACTACCAGATTCAACCTCCTGGGGAGCCTTTCTGGCCAAGGTTTTACAATCTGACACCTGCTTTGCCTGCCTGACTACTTCTATATTTATTCCTCTGCACCCGTTTTTTTGCCTTTGCCTGCGAACTGGAACTGTCACAAACATTTGTGCTAACTTTTGGCTGCACAGGGATTCAGCTTGCACGTCCTAAGTCTACTTTTATGCATGTTGGGGGAGGAGGCATATGTGTCCATAGTTGTGCATGCGTGTGTACGAGCATCCCTGGTCATTGCTGTCTGCATTATGTGGTCTGTGTTCATGTGATGCTGCAGCAGCCCCTGTGTTATGTATGTCACGCAAGTTGTGCTCTCAGCCCCTTCAAGACATTTTTACGAATCAAATATTCTCAGTTGTCCTGTTTATATAATGTCATTTAAATTAAATTAGCCACATCTGACCCAGTGGCCAAACAACAATGACCTGTACTGCTGTGCTGGAGGCTTGAGTTGGCTTTTATTCCCAGGCCTCCAAGGTTTTACTTTCCAGGTTTAGGACTGTGGCAAGGAGAGGGACTTGTGGTGCCATGTAGCATGGAGCTCCTTGTTAGGCTGTGGCTGGACATGGATGTGTCCATCCCTCTGGTTCTTCTGTGTCATTTGGGGTGGAAGGTGCTCTAAAGCAGATGCACTGAACCCCAGCTTATGCTTAGGTACTGCTGTTTAAAGTGAGTACAGTAGCAAGAGAAGGGGTATAATGGTATTTCGGCTGGGAAACCAAGGGGAGCTCCTAATCCCTGGGAACTTGAAGCTGGGGGAATAGCTGCGTGGTGGGTCTCCCATCAGCAAATGTCACTCAGATGCGCACTCGTTCCTGGTTTAATAAGTACAACTTGTGCTTATTGAAAAGCAGCACTGGACTGTCTGCCAGCAGCCAGGAATGAACTTGTCCTTGTGTGCTTAGGCCCCTGAGCTCCCAGCCCCTCTAAAAAACTGTATTTCTTCCTGGCATGGGAGTCCCTCTAAGGTCATGAAGCCATTAGTCCTAGGTTTCAACCCCAGGAGCCATAGAACATACCCTGCCTGACCCCAGTGCAAAGGCAGAGGCAGCTCTAGCAGTCTCTGTCCCCCTGGGTTTTGTTTCCCTGTCCCCACCGCGTGCGCCACTGCAGCCTGCATTCCTCTCTGGTTGGGTAAGCCCTTTGCCTCTTGAGCTGACACAGCTAATATTTCCCCTGATGGCAGGGCAGGCGAGGTAGTGGCATGTAACTGTCAAAGAGAACCTTGATCTGCTCGTGCTGTGAGAGCCCAGAGCAGTAACGGCTGGTGAATGCCTGGGACAGGGTTTCTGCTGTTCCAGTGCTCCTTCACCATGCTTTTGTTCCCTTCCTTGACTTACTTTATTCTCTACTTCATCCCGCTGTTTGTCCTTGCAAAAAGCAATACTTTGGGAATTGTTTTCTGCAAGGTGCTGGAAAACTGAGTCGGAGTTTGTAAAACCTGACCCTTCTTACCCTGATTTTGGAGCATCTTCTACCACCATCCTCAAAACATCTCCATTTCTGGCTGTGGAGAATGCTCCTGATGGCCCGGCTGCTGGCTGGGGCGTGTGGCTCTGGGCGAGGTTTTAGTGGCTTTCTAGAAAAATAATTGATCAGCTGCCCATGGAGAAGTAGTCCCAGCCCGCATTGCGTTGGCACTGCCCTGGTGTATCACTTAGTGCCACTTGGACTGTTGACTCTTTAAAGCTGCCTTTATAACTATCAGTGTAATGGACATGTGCCTGGCAAGGTTTATTTTTGCAGTGGTAGTGGCAGTTCACTAAGTTAAATGTGCTTCTTATTCTAAAAGGCAGAAAGCTTTGTTTTCCTCTGAAGAAAAGGTTTCTATATTTTCTGTCACCCGTGATATCAGGCTAAACTCATGCTGCCATGGACCCCTGACTTCTGCCCAGTTACTGGAGGTAATTGTACAGCCCTTGTCACTACAGGATTTCAGCTCCTCTCAAAGCCTACGCTTCAGTACCAGTGAAAGCCAGATGTACTGTATTGTCGCTTTTTTACACTTTTGTTTTGGCCATACATGGGCAGAGTCAGCTCTGGAATTCCTTCCCTATAAATTCAATAGCATCTTGTGGGTGGTGCTAGGGAATCACTCTGGTCTGGTTGGGTTGCCTCGGCAGCCTGTTCCCCTTGAAATTTCCTGATTTGCACATTCCTGAGAGGCTGCCTGCTCCTGGAGCCGATGGCTACAGCTACCAGGAGGCTGTCATCCAGTGCTGGCAGGCGTAGTCACCTCCCTGCTTGCCCGTAGGTTGGCTGCTGCAGCCGAGGAGTGATGCCCGTGGGAGGAGTGGCACGGGTATATTACTTCTGTGTGCAAGCAGGCTCTGCAGGGACAGTTGTGCCCTCTAAGCATAACTGTTCTGCCTCCTAAATTTGCTGTATGGGCTTGAGCATTGACCCTCAAACCTCTGTGCCAGGGGTGGGGAGGCTGGGTGCTCCACTATTCCTGCCTGCCACGGGATGCTGTGTTGTGTGTCCCAGCAGGGATCGAGGGGTGCTGCCATCCTGGGGCTCCTTATCCCTGCAGGGAGATCTTGCCTTGTCCAAGCAGCATGTTCCTTTCTGCAGAACTGTGGGTTTTTGGTTTGGTGGTGGTGTATTTTTTTTTAAAAAGCAAAATCAAATGCATGCTTTTTGCAAAGCAGCAGGTAGATGAGCTAGATCAGGGGAGATTTCTCTGCCCTAGGTGAGCAGCTGGTGTGGGATCTCTGTAGTGGGACTGATGGCTGAGCCTTGCCTTTTCTATTTGCCTTCAAAGAGCACTCCAAAAAATAGTTGTAGGAGGTTTTCTGCTGATGAGTCAAGGGATGAGAAGGAGGTTTGCTGTAGGGGGCAAGGGGCAACGGCTCCTGGAGCTGACCCTATAGCATCTCCCTGTGCATCCCTGGAAGGGGACAAAGATGCAGTGTCACCCATTGAGCAAGGAGCCTCCAAAGAGTAGGTCGAGGTGGCGACATGTGGCCCTGCGTCCAGGCTGTGTGTAGGTCAGCGACAGCAATGCGCTCAGCTCAGGCTCCAGAGGGGCAAGTCATCCCTGAGCCAAAGCCAGGGAGAGAAGGGTGATTTTTTTTTTTTTTTGACATCCTTTGGAGTTTTGATCTCCATATTTGGAAATGTTTACCCATTGCTCTGATCTATTGCAAGGGAGGGGAGGTGACTCAGGGTCTGGTGGAAGCAGGATTCAAATTCCTGTAGTAAGGTTCCCCCCCCCCCCCCCCCTTCTTGTTTTGGAAGCTTGTTGTGGTCAGTTTTCAGTTCTCTCTTGCTCCTGGACCTTGTTCCAAATTTGATCTGCTTGAGAGGGAAGAGTGTTAGCAAAGGAGCTTGCCTGAATGCTGGTAAGTGCATCATTGCTGCTTTAGCAAGCAACTTGGGATTTTTTTGTTTTGTTTAGTCAGATGGATTGCATCAAAGTGTGTGCATTGCTGGTGGAGGCAGGCATGTGGATTGCCAGTCAACAGCAAGGGACCCAACAAAACCTTCTGTAGCAGGGAAAGTTGGCTTAGTGGATTGCTCTCAAAGGCAAAATATTTCTTCAGGCCTAGGTATAAAGATAATTTAAGCCAGCTCCCATTCAGTCACTCTTCCTTTTAGTTTCACTGGTTAATGCAGCAAGGCAGCGGAGCACTATAGAGTTAAATCGGTATATATGCATGTGGTCAGCAAGCAAAATATAGCTTAAGTATGATTTCTGTCTCCTAAGCAAAAGTGTGTGTTAGGCTGCATAATGTATGGATAGATTTCTTTCAAATGTTAATATTTAACTCTGTTTTGTTAGGGACCTGAAGAAGTTTAGCTGCTGTAACTGGATGAAGGTTAAGTGTCTGGTTTTTCCTGTTATTCTTTATTTTTCCATAGTGTGATGTTTTTAATCTGTCTGATATTGCAGCTGGCTGCTTCTCTCTTCTTCTTTTTTTTTTCTCCTTTTTTCACCTCTTTCCTTTCTCTTTCCTGAAAGGAAACTGCAGATCATCCAGACAGTTAGGGGCGTAGGGGGAACCTGGAAGATGCTCTGCTTCCTGTTTTATTCATGGCAGCTAAACTAAAACCATGCCGGGGAATCTGGAGTGGAGATCTGCTGTCCCGCATTCCTCTTGTCATTTGGAGTATGTAACACATATAGAGTCCGGGGGTTGCGTAGTAGCTAGTACTATGCCTTGGACAGAAAGCACTGTACCACTTCATCCTTTTACTTGGGAAGGGGCGTTGGTGAAAAACTCTCTATAGTCCCTACTGCTGGTTAGTGATGCTTGTACTTTCTCAGCTAACTGGTATTTTTAGGCTGATTCAAACCTGTTGTTGTTCATACTCTCCCTGTTTTAAAGGTAAACCTTGTATTAGTTTTCTTTTGCCATTTTAAATAGGGATTAATAATCAGTGTGGGGTTTGGTTTTTCCAGAGATGTGGATTTGCAGCAAGTCCTCGAGGTGCAAAACTGACTTAATTGTTCTGGGCAGGGAAAGATACTTGGCTTAGTTTGCACGAGGATGGGATATGAACTGAAAAGCACTCGCCCCTAGAAGGTCACAAAGGGACTGCTGGAGCATGTTCCTGCAGGTGGGGTGTGATTTGGGAGTTTGTAGACTTCAGCTGCATTTTTATCCTTGTTGTTTCAACAAGCTACTTGGATTACTGCAGCTTTTGGGGTCAGGGCCCTGCTGGGCTGGGCTTGGTATGGGTGCAAAGGAAAGGACTGCTGTCTTAAAGAATGTGCAGCCTGAATGGGCAACATAGGTGATGGGTTGGAAAACAGGATGGTGGGGAGACTTATGGAGCTGTTGCAGCACCTGAAGCCTTAGCCCAGCAACTCGCCAAGGAGCCACCCATCCTCTGTTGTGAGTGGTGGTGCCAAGCTGTGGAAGGCAGTGAGCTGATGGTCTGTGTCGCTCCTCCTGCACTGCATTTTGCCTTTGTGTGTGCACGCGTGGCCCCGTGTGACGGGTGATGCCTCCTGCCTGTGCAGTGCTTCCCCTGCTCCGTCATGCCCTGGACAGACCCTGCTTCTGGTGGCGCTTGGATGTGGCATGTCCAGGCTTTGCCAGCTGCTTGTGGCTGAGCTTGGTGTTTTAGGGACAGCATGTCAGGACTGGAAATTATGATGTTCTGTTCCCCTCACAGTTTCCCCCCTTTCCTGCTTACCAGGGCAGGCTGCTTGTTGGAGGACAAGGATGAGCAGTGCCTGGGTGCCATAACACAGGGCTCTGGGAAGTGCTACTCTGGCATGCCTGGGGAAGCACGTTGGGGCTGTTCCTCTTCACGTGCTGATCCTTCTCTGTGCGACATCTCATCTCTATGAGGACGTGACTTGAGAGCTGGATGGACTGTGAAGGATGAGCTCCCCACGTGCCACCTGTGTCCCCCACGGGTGCTGGGCAGGGCTGGAGGAGATCCGAAGGATGGAGGATACCCACAGCCAGGACTGCAGGTTGCCCTGGCAGTCCATCTGGTATTTCTCCAGGACCTGGGCAGAAACAGTGATCACTGATGCTAACCAGGATCCACAGCAGATTTTCTTCTGCTCCAGGAACAGAGCCATTAAGGGCTGACCTGTAAATTAATGCAGCTGTCTAAAGATTTTTCCTCCTGCAGCCTGGCACCCTGTGAACACTCAAGTCTGAGAAGCTCCCTATGGCACTGATCCTCGAGCGTGCTCAGAGCGCTCCATGTCTGCCTGCCTTAAGCTTCTCTCAATCACTTCTAATGATGTATTAAACACAGAGGATTTGCTTTAGCTCCCATATAAGGAGGATTGGTTTGCAGCCCGTCCTTCATCCCGTCCGTTGCACTGATTGATACAGGGCTGGCACCACAGGTGATGTGGTGAAGTGGTGACACTATCACTGTGTGACTTGGGTGCTGTGAGGGGATTTGGTGTGCCCCACAGCAGGTAAGAGAAGCTGCCCCAGATAGCATGGGGCTAGCACATGCAGGCATGGAAGGGATGAAGGTGAGACAAGGTTATGAGACTAGAGGGCTCTACATATCTGATACTTTGCATTTCTATAGGCAAAGGTTTTAGAGCCCTTAAATACTAAATTGTACCTGCAGGCTGAGGAAGGCTGTATTATCCTGGTGTGCGGGTATAGAAACTGAGACACCGTATGGCAGATTTGGGAAAAGTGCATATCTCCAGATTCCACATGATGGTTCACCTTCAGCTCCAGACAGGTGGGTGCTTTGCAGCCTTGGGCTGAGTGGTACTGTGAAACCCATCTCACTTAAATAAAGTCATACTTTACTGAGCACAAAATATTTCTGCATTGGTTGCTTAAAGGTAAACTGAGTCATATGGAGTATTTGATAAAGTTGACATATGTTGCTGGTGTGTGACATGATCCCAACATGTGTTGTTACTTTAGAAACTTCCAGATCACAGAATAGTAGGGTTTGGAAGAGACATCTGGAGATCATCTAGTCCAACCCCCATGCTAAAGCAGGTTCACCTAGAGCAGGTTGTGCAGGATCACGTCCAGGCAGGTTTTTAATATCTCCAGAGTAGGAGACTCCACAACCTCCCTGGGCACCCTGTTTCAGTGCTCTGCCATCCTCAAAGTAAAGAAGTTTTTCCTCATGTTCAGGTAAAACTTCATGTGTTCTAGTTTGTGCCTGTTGCCCCTTGTTCTATCATGGGGCACCACTGAAAAGAGCCTGGCCCCATTCTCTGCCCTTTAGATATTTATAAGCATTGGTAAGATCTCCTCTCAGTCTTCTCTTCTCCAGGCTAAAGAGCCCCAGGTGTCTCAGCCTTTCCTCATAAGAGAGATGCTCCAGTCCCCTCATCATCTTTGTAGCTCTCTTCTGGACTCTCTGCAGTAGTTCCCTGTCCCTCTTGGACTGGGGAGCCCAGAACTGGACACACTATTCCAGAGGTGGCCTTACTAGGGCAGAGGGGGAGGAGAACCTCCCTTGACCTGTTGGGCACACTCTCCTTAATGCACCCTAGGATACCATTTGCCTTCTTGGCCACAAGGGCATGTGGCTGGCTCATGGTCAACTTGTTGTCTACCAGAACTTTTCTGAAGAGCTGCTCTCCAGTAGGTTGACCTCTAACCTGTACTGGTGCATGGGGTTATTCCTCCCCCAGATGCAGGACCCTACACTTGCCCATGTTGAACTTCATTAGGTTCCTCTTTGCCCAACTCTCTAGCCTGTCCAGATCTTGCTGACTGGCAGCACAGCCTTGTGGTGTATCAGCTGCTCCTCCTAGTTTTGTGTCATCAGCAAACTTGCTGAGGGTACACTCTGTCCCTTCATCCAGGTCATTGTTGAATATATCGAATAAGACTGGACCTAGTACTGATCCCTGGGGAACCCTGCTAGTTACAGACCTCTAGCTGGACTCAGCGCCACTGATCACAACCCTCTGAGCTCTGTCTTGCAGCCAGTTCTCAGTCCACCTCACTGTCCACTCATCTATCCCACACTTCCTAAGCTCCCACCTGTAAGGATGTGATGGGAGACAGTGTCAAAAGCCTTGCTGAAGTCAAGGTAAACAACACCCATTGCCTTCCCCTCATCCACCCAGCCAGTCATACCATCACAGAAGACTACCAGATTAGTCAAGTATGATTTCCTCTTGGTGAATCCATGCTGACTACTCCTGATAATCTTCTTTTCCTCCACATGCTTAGAGATAACAGCCTGAATGAGTTGTTCCATCACCTTTCCAGGGATGGAGGTAAGACTGACTGGTCTGTAGTTACCCGGATCCTCCTTCTTGCCCTTTTTGAAGATTGGAGTGACATTGGCTATCCTCTAGTCCTCAGGCACCTCTGATGTCCTCTATGACCTGTCGAAGATGATGGAGAGCGGCTTAGCAATAGCATCTGCCAGCTCCCTCAGCACTTGTGGGTGCACCCCATTGGGGCCCATGGATTTGTGAGTGTCTAGTTTGCCTGAAAGATCCCTAACCTGATCCTCCTCGACCAAGGGGCAGTCTTCCTTTCTCCAGACTTCTGCTGCCTCCAGGGTCTGGGATTCCTGAGGGCCAGCCTTAGCAATAAAGACTGAAGCAAAGAAGGCATTCAGTAACTCTACCTTGTCAATATCCTCTGTTGCCAGGGTACCCACCTCATTCAACAGCAGGCCCACGTTTTCCCTAGTCCTCCTTGTGCTACTGATGTACTTGAAGACCTTCTTATTGTCTTTGACATCCCTAGCCAGATTTAATTCCAAGTGTGCTATAGCCTTCCTTGTTGCATCCCTGCATACTATGATGACATTCCTATATTCCCCCCAAGTAGTTAGTCCATTTTTCCACATGCTGTAAACTGCGTTCTTCCCTTTGAGTTTTCCCAAAAGCTCCTTGCTCATCCAAGCAAGCCTTCTGCCTCTTTTGCTCAATTTCTTCCTTATAGGGATGCACTGATCTTGAGCTTGGGGAAGTGGTGCTTGAATAGCAACCAGCTTTCTTGCCCCCCCCCCCCCCCCCCCCCCCCAACCTTCTAGAACCCTAGCCCATGGGATTCCTCCAAGCAGGTCTCTGAAGAGGATAAAGCTAGCTCTCTTGAAGTCCAGGGTTGCAATCCTACTTATTGCCCTGCTTGTTGCATACAGGATCCTGAACTCCACCATCTCATGGACGCTACAGTCAAGGCTGCCCCCAGCCTTCACATCTCACACCAGTCCTCCTTTGTTTGTTAGTACAAGATCCAGCAGTGCACCTCTCCTTGTTGGTTCCTCCACCAAAAAGTGTCAAAAAGTTATCATCAATGCTCTGCAGGAACCTCCTGGACTGTGGGTGCTGGGCTGTGTTGCTTTTCCAGCAAATACCAGCCTAGTTGAAGTACCCCATGAGAACCAGGGCCTGTGATTGTGAGGCTGCTTTCAGCTGTCTGTAGAAGGCTTCATCTACCTCCTCTTCCTGATCAGGTGGCCTGTAGTAAACACCCACAACAGTGTCTCCCATATTAGCCTGCCCCTTAAGTCTTACCCATAAGTTCTTGACTTGTTCTTCATCCCATACTAGGCAAAGCTCGATACACTCCAGGTCCTCTTGCACAGAAAGAGCAACTCCCACACCTCGCCTAGTTGCCCCGTCTTTCCTAAAGAGTACAAGCATTCCAATCATGTGAGCTATCATGCCATGTCTCTATAATTGCAACTAGATCATGGTCCTGCGACCGTGCACAGATCTCTCTCTAACTCCTACTGTTTATTCCGCATGCTGCGTGCATTGGTGTACGGGCATTTCAGAGGGGTAATTGAGCACGCGGGTTTCCCTGGAGGGATGCAGAAGGATCCACCATAGCCATACACACCCTTGAGGTGGCACCTTACCTAATCGTGCTGTTGCTCCTTCCTAGGATGTGAGCACAGTGCAGGCTTTTAAGAAATGTCAGTTGTTGTTAGCTTTATAATACACATTCCTGTGTAACAGCTGTTGCAAGCAGCAGGAGGTCTCCCTCATAGCCTAATTCTTCAGTCAACTTTTGGGGGGAATTTGCTCCTGTGAACTAGGTATTTGCATTTGGGATGAGATCTCCCGAATGAGAAAAACTTGTTTGCCTCGAGTGAGTGTGTTGGTTCAAGGAGTAGCATGCCTGGGAGGAGGAAACAAGTTGCTCTTGTTGCTTTAGCAGTATCTTCTAATAGTTAACTGTTCGTAAGGCTCCCCAGTTGCTTAATCCTTGACATGAGGGGGGATGACTGCATTTTAAAGAAACGTCAGGTTTCAAAAGCCTGGCTGCCTGTGGTGAGGAGGAAAGGAGTCCTTGTGCTGTGTTGTCTCACGCCCCTGCTGTGAAAACATCACAGGGACAAGTTCCAGTGAAACTGCCCATTTTTGGCAGCCACTTCCCTCCTACATCCTTGTTCTTCAGGTAAATCCCTCTTCAACTCTGTTAGCTGTTCCCCCTTCTTCCCTGAAAAGTTATTATCATCCCTTGAAATTAAGGAAAAAACAGGAGGAGGGAATAAATGGGTGTTAAGAAGTAGAAAACAATCAATTAAATAGTACATAGCATGTAATTTTCCTTGGAAACTTACCATGAAATTGAGGAGCACTTTAACAACTAGTAATTTAAATTGCATTTGAACACTGCTAATGGGTTGTTTGCATGGGAATTTCGGTCATTTCACAGTAGGTCGTTGTCTTTAGTACCCCTTCATTCAGTTTCAAAAAAAATAAATAAAAAAACCCTCATAATGAGGAAGATCCTGTAGACAACTGGTCCAACTGTTGCTAGTAAAAGGCAGTACCATGGAAATTTCGCAAGGCCCTGTTACACTGGGAGCCGTTTACATCCTTAGCATCAGCTCTTCCAGTGTTAAATTCATGGGAATTTGGTGCTTTTTTATCTAAAAAAGCTTGTTACTGCTAAAAGGTAGGAAAATAGCATTATCCCTGTTGCACTCACAAACATGATGGAGGCAGAGTGGCTGAAGAGGCTCCTCCAGGCTCACGATGTTGGGGTTTGCAGCCATGGGACCAACCTGGGAACGCAGCCCGTGGCTCTGTCTTTATCACCTCGAATGAATCATAACAACATTTGGGATCTGATCCTGGCTCGCTCCATCTGAAGAGGAACAGCAGAGAGGTGCTGATCAGCTGTAGCTGCAGGGTATTTTTACTTAAACTTATTAGTCTTGTTTTTCCAGTGTTTAATCTCTCCTCCACCACTATTTTACTTACAAAATGCCAGCAGTTTTCAGCAAAAGGCAATATCAGCCTAATTGTGTGTTATTTTGCTACTGATTGCACTGTGAGCAGACTCTATAGGAAGGCAAATGCAAGTTACTTGTCGCCTGTTGCTGAATGAACATCCCATTTTCAGAGCAGGGTTTTTGCAAATCCGTGGGCAGGCTCAGCATATGGAAGGGGGTTCCAGTATCAAAACAAATCTGGCCTCCTGTTTCTGGATGTGTAGGTTGTTTCTTAGAAGATGGAACCTTTAAAATCTGTCCCTGCAAACATGGCTGTTAAATCCTGCTATTTCTAGAGACGTGCGGCAGCTGTCTACACTGAGATAAGCTATAAAAAGGCAATATTTTCCAAAAATGGCTTTTTTTAACTATACCTGCCAGACAGCTTGGCCAGCGGGAGTTCACCAGGAGCGTCGCCTCTGTTGCCCTTTTATGACCAGGGTGCTGAGCAATGTAAAAACTTCTGGGCAAGTCTCCAGGGGCAGCGTTAAGCACCAGCTCTTCAATCTCTCTGTCTTGTGAAATGCTGCTACGCAGAAAAGGGCATTCAGCGTGAAGGAAGGGGTGCTGGTTGGTTCGATTTGTTCTTATGTGATCTCCTGTTGTTTTCTAGGTGATTGCTTTGTCCTGGACTTTTTTCATTTCATCTTTCTTGTTGCCGACTCAGTGACCATCTCCTTTCATCACAGGGTGGTTTGAATGCCCCTGCCTCCCCCCCCCCCCCCCCCCCCCGAATATTTACTTGAAGGCATTCTTGTTTGCTGTGTAGTCTTAGGATAGCTGATGATTTCCGATGAAACAAATAACAAAAACTATAGTTTTTCCCTAAGGTCTGGATGAGGTTTCTCGTAGCATAGCGATGTTAGCGCTTACACTTCCTGATGCACGTGCTACTTGCACTTCTTGCAGTGCTTTTTTGGTTTTCAGCTAATTGTCTGCCGAGATGTACTGAGTGTAAAACAGCTACATCAGATAATCTTTTAGAGGCTGTTAAGACTGTAGGGACAGAGAAGGATGTGGCTTTTGAGCATGCTCCCAGTGAAGAATTTCTGAAAGCTGGGAGGGCACTGGAGATGGGCGTTTTGAAGTGACTGAGGTGATGTCCTCGTGTAGGCGAGGGGCTGCTCTGTAGGGGGAGGCGGGGGGTGAACTCTGCGTGGTGGAGGAGTGCAGGGAAGCAAAGAGCAGCAACTTGGGGTGTTGGGAAACCCCAGACGACTTAGTTTCTCATGAGATAAGGAACCAGCTGATAGTGTCAACTCTGTGAACTGTCTAGCAAGTACTCTTGCCCTCTTCTTTTTTTATGTTTTTGCTTGAATGAGAATTTTATCACATTGATTCCTGAGAAGTGCTGCTCCTGCTGTGCAAATCCCCCACCACACATGGGCGTTGTTGCCAAACAGCCAGCAAGTTCGATGCATTGGCTCAGCCCTGATATGGACAGGGGGTTTTTGCCTTCACTGTTTTTTTTTCCTTGGAGCATGGGCTGCCTCTTAGTCACCTCTTGATGCCCTTTGTGTTGTGGGTAATCTTTTCTTTATAACTTTTTTTCCTTACCCCAGCTTTCCATTTCAACAGCCCACTTCCCTCTTTTCCAACCTCTTCCAAGGGCAGACACACACTCAGCTGGTGAAAGTCGATGTAGATTTGATAGATGCTACCCCAGCAAACAGCCGTGTGTTTGTGTGTCTGCTCATCCAGAAACCCACTGCAAACTGAACAGAAATGAGGCATGTGGGGTTTGAAATAATCCCAGTGAGTTATTTCTGGACATATTCTCCCCTTGCAGTGCTCCCACAAGCTCCTCTACATCTTGTGGTTGGAGCTTATGGGTGAGCAGGGCTGGTAAAGACCTTTGTTTCCGCACCTCCCTTTCTCAGCTATTTTTTGAGGAATGCTGATAAATTTAAGTGATAGCCTTATAACTGAGAGGTAAGTAAGAAAAAGTCTTACAGGTAGATTAGTTTGCAGCAGAGGGAAGGCAAACACCAAGGAAGCTTGGTGGAGGGAGCCCATGCTGAGCTACCCTGAAATGCTGAGACTGCTTATTTATCATTTACCCATCCTGTAAATATATACTGCACTTTACAAGTGGGAACCTTGTCCTAAAGAGTCTGCAATCTAATGCAGAGAAATATGCACTTGAGGGCTGGGGAAGGGATGGCATGGGTGATTGCTGGAGATCGAAATCCAGATAAAGCAGATTCCTAGAAGAAAAGGACTTCTGAGGTGGGAGTTGTGGGTGATGAGAAGGGTGTTTAAGATGCCGGAGGATAGAGAGAGGAAGGTAAATGGGTATGCAAGGAGATGAGAAGACCTGAAAGGAAAGAGGGTTGAAGGGGAGTGTAGAAAGTGAGAAAAGAAGTAGGAGGGGAAAAAAGAGCAGCAAGTCAGCTGTGGGAGGGGATACTGTGGGATGCTGTAGATGAGAGTCAAGATGACCTTAATGTCTGTTCGTCGTGTGTTAAAAGCTATGCTGTAACTCAGCTACTGCAATTAGTCATCTCCCAGTGTATGAAGTACCAGTTTCTTCTCTGAATGGAGAGTACTGGCCTTGGCTGAAGTCCAGCACTGGAAAATCTCTTGGCCAGGCTCAAATGCCCTGTGTGACTGGTGGGGTGCTGGGTGGTCACACGCATGCAATCCTATGTGCATACCATTGCCAAACCTTAATAGGCAAGTGCATAAGTAACTTGCCACCTGCTTAATGCTGTCAAAGTTAGTGTCCTGGTTTGGCTGGGACAGAATCACAGCCTAGCTATGCCAGGCAGGCCGTTAGCAGTTTTGAGTCAGCCAGGGCAGCTGACCTGAGTTAGCCACAGGGGTAGCCCATCCTGTAATGTCATGGTCATTATAAAGGGGGAAGGTTTGCTGAGGAGAGTGAGCTCCAGTGGGGTTCCAACTGAGGGTCCTTCTCCTCTTATGCCTCCTCTGGCTTCTCCTGAGGACTGCTCTCTGGTTGATTGTGATGACAGGGTATTTATTTGGTTAAGTATAACTCTCCCTAGCTCTGCTGTTATTGGTGCTGTTTCATTAAACCTGTTTCACTTCTCATGGGCCTGCTCTCCGTTTTTCCTGATTCCCCTCCGTGGCTGGTGAGGGCTTGCTGGGTGATAGAGTGACTGTTACAGTTTAGCCCTGGGTACAGGCTAAATGTAGACAGTTAGTCCTCTAGAGACGCAGACAGCAAATAAGAGATTTTGGTGTGTGTATATATACACATATATATATTTAATATTGATGTATGTGATGTGGGTAGGTTTTCAAGTGCAGCAGGCTGTACTTCAGTGACATCTGATGGGATATGTGGGGGATTAGTGGTTTATGTTGCGCCATACCCATTCCTCAGTAAAAGAGCAGTAATCTTTGCACAAAGGTCCTTGTACGCTAACTTCCATGGAACTGAGCTGGAAAAACTCCCTGGTCATCTGGTTCCTATGTATTCAGCTTTCAGTTCCCTAAAATGACCTTGGGACTTCCACAGTTTCCTTAATGGTTTTGTTTCAGCCTCAAGGACTGAAGGAGTCAAGGAAGAATTTACTGTTACCGGCCTTATTCTCCTTTCTCTGATTTTATTTTTCTCTTCTTGGAAGTGGTTATCCTTGATGTTTGGCATTTATACTCTGGCAAGTGCCTGTAGACTGCAAAGTCCATAGATTTCTCCTGAAGCAGCAGTAGTAGCTTTACCTAGACCCTTTCTCTCCCCAATTTAATCCTCTTTCAGCTTGCTTATCTTTTTTTTTTGGGCCTGTGTCTGATCCCCATCTGTTTTTTGGATCTCCTTTCACCGCTGAAGCTTTCCTTCTGATGCCTAATTTCCTCTCCAAAGTAGTCCCCCATCCTTCTAGTCCTTTCCTAATTACCCATTAGTTAGACACAACTTCTTTGTAGCTAGTAAAAGGGGTGGGAACATGAAGGGTATCTCCTCTGGAGCAGTCTATCTACTGTTACAGCATGCTGTTCCAGCAAGAGAAAAACCTGAGTTTGGAACATCTGAAATTGCCCATTATCTCAGCTCATTTCTTGCAGTCCATAATTTGGGGGTGGGGAAGCGAGGGGAAGAGGAGGCGAGTCACTCTAAAAATGACTCATTCCACAATAGATCGATACAAAATGTTCCATTATGTTTTCATTGCCAAAAATTACTCCCTTCTCCCACCCCCCTTTCTGTGAGATGCTGCAGGGGCTGCTTTGTTAGATGTAGTGGTGGTGTCTCTTGGTGCATGTAGGTCAGTGGCATAGCTAGCCCAGCAAAAGGGTGTCTGACTTTTGGTTCAGGCTTTACTCTCTGGGTGGGCTGAGGTTGAGCATGATGGAAATGACCTGCTTTCAGAGGGGAAAGAGATTCCTGGCTGCTCTTAGAGGACTTTATGTTGCTCCAGGCATAGAGCAGACCTGTTTGAGAGGAGTCACTCCCAGCCTTCCTTTTTTGGGAGGGAGGCCAACAGATGTGCAAGGCATAAGGCAATGTCAAGGGACATAATAGAAAGTATTGTGGGATATCTGCCAGCCACCCCTTTGCGCTAGTGCCACTGATTGCTCCTTTGGGCTGACGAGACCTTTCAGTGGTATGTCCTTGCTGAGGTTTCTTACTGTTTGCAGTGATGGTGTGGAGATGCTGGGCATTCTCTTGCATACAGGTGCTTACCTTTTAAAGTATGTTTAGAGCAGTGATATTACCCTTGGTTTACTGACCAGTAAGGGAGGGAGGCAAAGGGACTTGCCCAAAACTACACAGATGTATATATGTTTGTATGCATAGGATGGGAAATATCAGTGGGCTGAGTTCAGTGGCCTCTCAAAAGGCTGCAAAGTATTTACAGTTATAGCACATCTTTCATGCATCGCAATCGAGGCCTTGATCTGCTGGTAAACTTGGAGCACTGCTTTAATAAACAAACCCCACTGCTAACAGGTAGGATTTTGCTGGGAAGGATTCAACCTGTGAGGGAGGTGGCTGAGTGCACGAGCTTGCACTCCTGACAGTGTTAGCTGTCAGTACGAACAGCACCTTCTGCTTCATCCTGTGCTTGGGAAAATGTCTTGCGAGGAGTCAGGCGATGTGGGGTTCTGCATTGTGGTGTGCTGTGATGGCAGGGGCAGGCTCCAGGGTGCCTGGCTATCCCCAGTAAGCTGCCTAGGTAGCTTCTGCTCTGCTTTGAAGCTGCTGTCGCAGAAACGGAATGTTACGGGATCCAGGGTGCACACAAACGTGTTTACAGAGCAAATATAGGCGGGAGAGAAAAAAGGAAAAGCCTCAAAAGTGGCTTTGGGTGTTTAAGTGGTAAAACTGAGAAATTCCTGACTATGCAATTAATGCCTGTTTAAACAGAAACTTCTTTAATAGCTGAAGTATCAGCTTCTATGGAAGAGCTTTCCTTGTGAGTCTTTTTAATCTCTAACCACCTGCCCCGCCAGGGTATGTAGGGGGGATGTCTCCAAAGGTGCTGGGCTTGGTGTTTTTTGGTTAGGCTTGTTAGGTGTTTGCAAAGGGTGAAGCCTTCCTTCATTCCTGGCTTGCTTCCACCTCCCTGATTGTGTAGGGGCAAAAGTGGTAAATTCATACAAAACCTTGCCTGTTTGGGTCGTGAGGGTCTAATACCTGATGTTGTTTGTTTTGGTGGAGTGTAATTTCACATCATTGTGTATGTATGGGTATATATGTTTAAGTATATACAGCAGTTGAGAAGGGCAGGTATAGCATTCTGGCATTTCTCAGGGCTTCAGACAAGATATCAAGATGTTATTTACTCTAATCCTGGAGGAATAAGGTGCAGAATGGGCTAAAGGGCTTCTCTTTGATTTGCGCTGTGCATGGTGTGCCTGCAAGCAGGCAGCTGTCTCTGAGCAGCTATTCTGGTGAAAGCCGGTAAAGTTGTCAGAGTAAAACCGCTCGGGAATGGGGTACGTGGTAGAGGCAGAACAGGCGCTGACAAAGTCTTTGCGGGCATGACCTGCCCATTAAAACTTTACAGGGTCTTGCTGGTGGTATGGATGTCATGCCAGCAGCCTGCTGTGGACACAATGCTGTTTGTGTATAGTTAATTTGATGTTAAAGAGAAAAAAAGCCTTGAGGATGTTCCAGAGCACTGCTGAGTAGTGACAGCAGGGCTCCTTACTGAACTTAAAAGAGCACAGTGAACACCTCTGTCACCCTCCTGGTTAGCTACAGCAGTGATGTGGGGCTTTCTGCTTGTGCTGGAACATTCAAAGGCACACTTTTTGCCTTTTTTCCTTTTCCTTTTAAAAACACCATTTAAGTGCCTCTGTGGTGCTTTAGTAGTAGTTGCTTTCACCCTGTACCATTTTCCACAGGCTCCTTTGTAAGTTTGATACCTCTTTCACAAGCAGACTAGCTCTAAGGAATGGTCTGCAGGACCTGCTTCAGTGGGGATACACCATACTTGAGTTCAGTGGTGCATGGGGCCAGATCTATAGCAGGTGTGAATGGCAAAGTGTGGTACCTCACATCTTTCTCTGTCAAGGCTGTTCTTCTCTCAATATAAAGGAACTATGTTGAACTCCTTGCAATTTATAAGACTTTGAAAGCTTGTCACAGATGTGATATACCTCCCCAGGCTGTAGCTGCTGGATCTCTGGGTGCAGGCCTCTTGTTGCTTCTGAGTGCTGGAATTAATGTGGAGCAAACTCTGAAATGTTTAGAGAAGCTGCACTCTCCTTGTGATACCTCTTTTTCCCTAGACAAACAGGTGGAGATGTTCAGCCCTCCCTCCCTGCTTTCCTTCCTCCCCTCAACCTTGAGACTGTCCCACTATTGTGGATCACTTGTCATACACAAGTGCGTTGCATTTGTCCCTCGAGAACACACCAGTTGCTGATGATGTTTCCAAATCATTGTCCTTGCAGTCGTGAATAATAACCACATTAAGCAGGTGGAGCTGATACAATCACTTCCAATGCAGCTGACAGCAACTGGGTCAGACAGATCCTTTCTGTTTCCTGCCAGAGGAGAAAATAAAGCACACGTGAAGGCAAAATACACGAGTTTCCCCCTTTGTCTGCTGTTCCTGGCCCCCAAATCATGGTTTCCTCAACAATAAAAAAGTCTCAGCCAATCAGCTTCACAGAAGAGGCTGAATTTCTTAGAGTCAACATTTCCATGTCCGACAAAGTGTGTGTGGGGAGGAAAAAAAAAAAGTTGGGGGGGCAGAGAGGCTGCTGCATGTGGTCTGGCAGGCAGCCAGGCAAGGAGTGCTATTTGGGGTTATTAGGCAGAAAACTGCATCAAGAGCTTAAACATCAACCTGGTTCTGAAGGCTGCGGCGCTCTGTTTGAAATGCTGATGCACGTTTGATGCTTGTGAGAAAATGTATTGCGCTAGCTCAAGCCACTCTTCTTAATTTTTTTTTTTTTCTTTTTCCCCTTCAATAACTTGGTTGCCAGCAGAATTCCTGGGAAGCAATTACAGGTGCTCCACGGGGAGCTATTGCTAGTTTTGAGCTTGCAAATCCTTTTCTATTCTTCTGAGAAGCTCTTTGTTCCTGCCTCTAACAGGAACCATACCTAGAGTTTGCATGTGTCAGATGGAGGCGTCCCTGAGTGAGTTGGACTTCCTTGAAGATTGTCTTACCCCTTCTCAGGACCTGTCTCAGCCAGGAGGGAGGAAGTTTTGGGACCCGTGGGTTCTGGTTTGGAAGGTGTGTGTACAGGGGAGTGCTTAGAGGTGTGGGGAAACCCTATAAACAGCACTGTAGTGCCCTGCAGCAGAGGGGACACATGGTGAGGTGGAGGGACAGACTTTTGATGATCCTTGAGAACTGAGATGCAGCACTGAACACACTTGAGGAGCAGGAGCCGATACAGAGATGTATAGGGCAGGGCGACATGGGCAGAGCTACTGGCTAGGGAGTTTCTTCTCAAGACCAGCAGAAGAATGTCTGTTTGTAAAGCTGCTAGATACCCTGTATGTGTCTATGTTCCCAGCTATAGATGGTATGTGCAAGGCTATATATAAATGCTATGGTGGCTGGTATTTTGGCTGATACACTCACAGTTTTGTGCCACATAAAGAGGTTTAAAAATATCTCCCTGTTCCAGGAACATCTATACCATGGCAGATGTCATCCGGTGCGGGGTGTGGCTTCTGAAAAGGGAGCACAATATTATTACTATGAGCCTTGGTAGTCTATTAGATTATTTATTGCTTCACTGTCACCATAAGACATGTGAGGTGCGTTATTTCTGCCTGTCGGAGTTTTTTTTCACACATGCAGGCAGGCAGCATCTGTCACTCCTCCCTGCGAGTCACTAGCTTTCATTCTCAATGAACTTTCTTTCCAGCTGGAAGGAAGGCAAAATAAAGGCTTCAGGACTACACTGAGCTGATGAGCAAGGAGTTCATTAACGATTATTTACCTTGGAGTCGTGCCTCTGAGGGCTGTCTTGAATTTGGGTCCTTCTTGGCCGAGACACAGTCACCTCATGGTTGCTGTTGTTTTATTTCAAGGCAAGTCTGTCGACCTGTTGTGTCAGGCCCTGCGGAAACCTGGTATGAGTCAGACCCGTCTTGGTTGCACGAGACAAAGAGTAGGATAGGAAACAAATGAGAAACGACTTGCTCAGGACTTTTTTTCAGGAGTAGCTCTCAGGTTCCCCAGGCCTCAGCAGCTGAGGACCTGGCAGCAATGCCTCATCCCCAGGACCTGTCAGTGTGGGCAAGTCCCATTTTTATGTGTCCTTGCAGAGATGTGGGGTTTCTGTGGGGGTTGTGAAGCATTGGCTATGGCAACTGCATTATGATGGAAGTGCTCAGAGGGTGAACTCTGTTGTCATCAGCAAGCTTTGCTTGTACATGCAGGGGTAATTTTCTGCTCATGCAGAGGACAGGGTTTGGGTGGAGTCTTTCAGACTGGAAGGGCTGGAGAACGTGTTGGGCTTTGTACCTCCATTGCAAAGTTCCTGGGCCTGTAAAGAAAGTAAGGCAGAGAAAAATGAAAAGGCAACAGAAATGTGAGAAGTGATACCTGAACCTTGACCTGAGTGTCTTGTTTTGGGTTACCCTGTGAGGTATCGGTGCTCTGTTCGAATCCTCTTCCGTGTGCTGAGGTGGGATGCTTGTCCTGTAACCAGAAGCAGGGGAGCCAAAACTTTCCCTTCTGTGTTGGTGGGTGAGGATGGATGCTTTGGATGTGGGTCCATCTCCCATGTTCACTGATGAGGCGAAATAATGATCGGTGAGCAGCAAAGGTGTGGAAAGTGGGATTAGAAGCAGTCAACTCTTATGAAGACTGACCAGGTAGGAAGAGTCCCTGCTGGGCTTGTTACTTGTCTGAGCCCAGCAGGTATGCCACGTTCCCTACCCAGTTTGTCTGTGGCTTGGTGGGCTGTTGGAAATGCTGGCCAGGCATCTCTGTCTGCCAGCTCTTTGTGGAATTGCAGTGTTATTGGGAAAAGGTTTGCTGTAGAGGCTGGAGATAGCCTGTAGCTCCACAGACCTGACCTAGTGAGTCGCCATTGCCATGACAGTGGTGCCTGGGGAAGTGTTGAACAGCCAGAGGGTTTCTGCTTCCTATTCAAGGGCAGCCCAAGAGCATAAGAGTATTGTGGGTTTACGCTCACTGAAGGCACAAGGGACTGTTGGATCTGGACCAAGGTAGAGCCTCAACTTTTTTTATCACTTTGTTCAGTCCATCATTAATGTCAGAAGCAGAGGGATGTTTGTAGGGTTTTTCTGTAGATCTCCTGTTTCTTGCATCTGTCTCACAATTCTGGCTTAGATCCACTCACTCTTGCTGGGCCAACATGTACAAGTGATAATTCAAACAAGATTAAGTATGGTACCTCCTTCTAACCTGGAGGTGGACCTTCAGTGTTTTCCTGATGGGACAGGAGTGGGAGGGACATGTCTTGGGGCTGTCTCCTCCCTGCTGTAGCTGAGGATTGGGCTTACAGCAGCACCACCGGGTGGGTTCAGACCATGTCCATCCAGCCCAGGGTTCACCTCTGCCCATGGCCAGCAGCAGATGCTGAGGGAAGGCTGTCGGCTTTCCTGCGTCACTAGCAGAGGGGCACGGCTGCAGTGAGCCCTGACCTTGCATGGCGCCCTTCCCGCTCTGACCTTGCAAAAAACCCTGAGCATCCACGGCGCGGTCCTGCCGGCGGATGAAAACCAAAATACATAGAAAGCTTTGGCAGTGTGGGCATGTGTTGGGAGAACAGAGAGGAGGGGGTGGAAAAATAGCTCCGGTGTCGCCTCACCGGGTGCCAGGAAGCGGCCCAGCATCGGGGTGAAAGCTGAGCAGGGTCCGGCCGTCGGCAGCCCCGGTGTGGCCGCACATTCTGTACATTCTACAGCCCCGCAGCACGTGGGGCTGCCCGGCAGCCTTGGGTTGTGCTGCCAGGCATGCAGCTTAGCTGGTGTTTCACTATCCTGATACCTGCTAAGTCTCTTTTTCTGCTTTGCCCCCCCCCCCCCTTTTAACTGAGGTGCACTTGTTTATCCATTGGGGCTCTACAGCCTATAAACAGGATGTCTGTTTCCTTTCAGCCCAGTAACACTAAACCGCTTCAAGTGCAGATAACACTTTAGTAACCCTCCTCCTGCCTGAACGAGCCTTGTGTCAGTCATAGCTTGCTCCAGATGACACAGCACGTGCCTATATCTATATATCTATATATCTATATCTGTCTGTGTATTTATCTAATACATGGATGTGGTATGAGTTGACCATGGTGAACAAATTCACGTTACTGAAAAGGAAGTGCATGTTTTAGGCAGGGTGACTGTAACAAGACACCGATTTAAACTGGATCCTGAATTTACATTTTGTAAAAACAAGCTATTGTATAAAACCCTAAGCCTGTGAAACCTTTTTGGGGTGAAATTTTGGCAGTTTATTTTGTTTCAATGTCGCTTCCTAAAGGTTTTCCCACAGTGCCAGAGACCTGGATACTGAGAGCCTGACAGTAAAACGGATCATGCGGAAAGGGATTGCAGTAACTTCTGCTTGTAATGCTGAGTGAAATTTTGAAGGAGGAAAAAATAAGAAAAGTAAAATAAGAAAAGAAAATTCTTGTATTTCAAGAAGTTGTCTCCTTTCAGAAAGGCAGTGTTCAGCCTGTGTGAAAGCAGTGAGGATAAAGGTCATTCTTCTGAAGTACTTTTTGAGCTGGGACCTTGCAATCACAAATAGTAGAAACAAGCAAAACGGTTTTAATCTCAGATGTTCAATGTCTTAGCTTTAAAGTTCAGGATGTTCTGTGATTTCTATTGATTGTGATCTTGTTATAAGCTCTGTCCTATATAAAGTCTTTTCTAGCCCCTGCTCTCTTAAATCTGTAATTTCCTTTAATATCTAATCTTTCATTTAAAATAATCTTAAGGTTCTGGGCCTTGTGGTTGTGTAGGAAAGCTTTGGGGAAAAGAGCTTTCTATACAGAGTGCCAATAGGGGAAAACTTCAAACACTAGTTTTTATTGTGTTAGTTTTTGAGCCAGTCTTACCAATTTCAAGGCTGGACTGATGATTTTTGAATGCTTGAGGTTGGAAAGCAGGTCTCTAGAAAAGAAGCAAATGATGTCTGATTCTTCTTGGGTCGGCATACCCTTAGTTCAGTGGTATCGTCAGTAATAGCTTATGCTTTTGTAAAGGTTTTAAGCTTCTACCCACAACTTTAACTGGGTTGTCAGATCAACACCATGTCTCGTTTATGGAGACATACTCTGGATCTGTTACTGAGCTGTGGTTCAGAATAGCTATTGAGGAACAAGTTGTTCTGCCACAGCTCTTCTGTCAGCGCTTCATATGCATGCTGCTTCATTCCAAAATGAACATGCCTTTTTTTTTGACTTAGTTCAGGCTATTTTGGAAGGTGGAGTAAGCTAAAATACAGAGGAAAAAAAAAGCTCTGTTCTTCCCGAAATAAGGTGATCTGAATTGAGCATCTTTTCTGTGAACTTTTCGTGTTTTGAAGTCGCTGCCTACCTGGGTGGGCAGATCCCAAGCCGTGCTGCTGGCCCTGAAATTTTTGCCATTCATTTTATGGTAACGGAGTCCTTAGGAGATCAGCTGTTTTCTATAAAAAGCTAGATGATGCTGGTTTTAATAGAGGGGTCAGTGTCCTTGCCTTCTGTGCCCCAACTTGGCACATGGTCCTTTTGTATGAGCAGGCTGGATGAGTGACGGCGCGTATGCACCTGGTTGCATAAGGGGTTGACACAAATTAATTGGGTGATGAAGCTGATGTTCCACCTGCCATACAGATGCCATTTAAATAAAGATGTCCCCCTGATCCCAAAAGCATTTACCCATCACAAGGGCTGGCAGCGCTGGGTAATATTTAAGCTGTTTTGCTTAGCTCATGGAAAACACGAGTAGATTTCAGCATTGCCTTTCTGGGCGGGCAGCGTGACATTGTGAGCGGTCATGGGCCTCTTGGCCGGTGAGAAACCCTTGCGGAGCTGGTGGCCAGGGGAGCAGGCAGTGCTCGAGGCGTGGTTGATGCTCTGCAGCAGAGCCTGGGCTCGTGAATTGTCCTGTCCTTACAGACTGCTGGGACAGCGGGAAATGTTGAGATTGGGTTTTGCTTTCCCACGGTGCTCTGTGACCCCTCCTGTTTAGCGTGGTGTTACCTAACTGCCATTGCTTCTCTGGTGACATGCTTGCATCCCCCCATCTCACGTTTCTCGGGAGAAAGCAGGGATGAATGGTGTGAGATCCATAATTGGGCTAATTGCCCACTCACGTGTTGGCATTCGGGTCAGAGGGACTGGTTGAATCACTGGCAAAGCTTCCTCTTCCCTCTGCCACACCTGGGTGCTGCAGCAGGGCTTGCTGCTCATCTCGCACAAGCTATGTGGCACCTCTAATGTGCTTTTTTCCCCTATTTTTTTCTTTTATTTTTGGAAAAGAGCGAAGTGGGACCGAAGGGAAAAGGTAAAGCTGAATTTCCGTGGTGCCCAATGTCAACAGTCAAACTGCTTGTCCTCACCTCCTGTCCCTGCAAGCCCAAGGACCACGATAGGATGCACTGATGGAGAGCCATTGGCTTTTCTTACTAGTGGTAGGGGATCCTCTCATTGTTCCTTTCCTTTATGAAAAAACATTCACTGGAAAACAACTCACAGCAAATCCTTGCTTTTGGGTAATGGACCTTGGTCCAGAAGGCAAGATGTTGGTTAAACAGTAACAGAAATGTGCAGGCTATGTTTCTGCTTAGACTGACCGTCAGGGATGATGTCTGCTGCACACCTTCCCACTTGAAGGAGGGCAGCACTGAGGAGCTGGGGTGATCTTGGCAGCTGATGGGACAGGCACACCAGTGGGTGAGAGCAAATTGCCACAAGAGTTTTACTTCTCACCTGCAAGCTTGAGTCCTGTTTATGCAATTGGTGACCACAAGGCAGTAATTTGGACAGATTATATGAGAACATCTAGTCTGGGTCCCAACTTGACTTTTTTTTTTTTTTTTTAATTTTTTTTTGGGGGGAGAGGGGGATGGAAAGTGTGTTGGGGAAGGATTTAAAGGAAAAGAAAGTTGGAGTGGAAATTGGTGAGGATCTTTGACTACACTGGTGACTGCTATGGTCTAATCCTGCCATGTTCTTTTCCTATTCTAAATAAGTCTTGCATTTTACAGACTTGAGCTAAATGTAATCACAAGGAACAGCTTTTAGGCTGGGGGTGTGGGAGAGAGCCTACCTTTATTTTCCTGAGGTTGCTCTAATAACCTCAGCTGCTTTAGGAGTGGTGTATGGAGCACACCAGGGCATGCAATCAGAGGGAGGCTCACCGTCCAGTTTATCAGGATCAGGAGGAGACTCGATTTGGTGATGGGTGCTCAAAATATTGATATATGCTGTAGGAAAGAAAGCAATGTCTCTTTAGAAACTTCTGGGACTGGGAGGAGAGCATCTGAAGAGGGAGGAAAACAGAAGTATTGCATCCGTGCATGAGAGATGGATGTTAGAACAACCCCTTCACTTATATCACTCTGGGTATAAGGTGGTTCCCCTCCCTGTTCTCCCTGCGTCCAAGCAGTTGCTTGCTGTCCTGGCCATCTCTTGAAGTGGTCTCCATGATTAAAGCTGCTCTGTGCATCAAGGTCAAGAACTGTGTGTTTCCTTCTCTTGTATCATGTAGAGAAGCTTTCCTTCCCCACTGCTCACCTTGGCAAACATGAAGTGCTCTCAGCTGACAGGACCAACCAGTACGTGGTTTCTGCTCAAGCAGGAAGGTGAACTGAGCTAAAAATGGTAACTATTGTCATTGGCGTGCCTGGGAGGGGACAAAAACTGCCTTTGTCTTGTGTCAAACATTTGCTGATGTTGCAGTAGGTTGAAGAGGTGGTGTGACGTGATAATCTCCAAGCACTGCTACCTTCATTGGGTTTGCAGCTGACTTTTGTTGACAGCACAAGGGACTTCAAGTTAAAAACTTTAGTCCTAAACTTTGCGCTCCTGATTCCTGTGTATTAGCCTAGAGTGGCTTTAGAGGATTTGTCTGGTGTGTATTCCTGATGCCTGAGCTGCTCTGCACCTTGTGGCACCTAAAAGCAGGAGGGAGGTTGTATATGATGTGAAAAAGCTTGGTAAAGGACACGAGAACAGCTATTTCTAATGCGTTCAGCAATGCTGATTGAAAAGTGATAGAAAAGAGAGAATGTATAGGCTGATCATCTTAGTAGACAATTTCTTGCAATATTTAAGCATTTTGGTGAAAGAAATATATTTGAAAATTGCTGCTACTGCATAAGAGAGTAAGGGCAGTGTTGCATCAAACTAGAGGAGAAAGATGAACTGATTAGTTTCCTCACCATTTCCCACCCTACGCTCTCGTTAACATTTAAGGTGGAAAAAGTCATCTGTTTTGAACAATGTTACTTACTTAAAAAAAACAACCAGCCAAAAAGTCTAAGCAAGCACTTACTACATTGTGTGGTGAGTGGGGTTGTAGGACCTACAAAAAAACAATGCTTTGGAGTTGGACTGGCCTAGGAAGGACTGGAGGGAAGCAGTGTGCCGGGTCTGGATGTGGCACAGTCAGTTGTTCTGGTGTGAAAACAAGGTGGTGTAAATGGTTCCTCCTCCCGAAACTGTTATGTGTTGATTCATTCCACTGCTTAGTAATATATAAAAAGAGGAGCAATAGTTGATTGCATAGAAAAAAAGAGTGTTAACATGAGCAGGGGATTAATTTGAAGTCTGGAAGGAGGGCATTGCAAATGCTGGGGTAGCACAAGCCTGTCAAAGGGCTCCCCACCATCACTGGCAGAGGACAGGTTGCTGCTGTGCAAGGTTCAAAACTAGCGCTTGGGTGGAAAATGGGAAGTGTTTTTGTGCGTGGAGAAAAATTTAGAAAGAAACAGGAAAAAGCACGTCCTGTTTTTGACAAAAAATAACTCCTAAACACCTTCCCCCCCCTGCCCCTGATAAAACCCACAGACCTCTCCAGAATCTGAACTTTCAAGCTTTCTAGTTCCTCTTTGATTTAAGAAAAACAGTACAACACGAAGCTCCCTCCCCTCCAAAACACCAAAACACTGACTAAAAAGCGTGCACAAGTGTTGTTACTTGGTGGTGGGAGATAAGCAGAGTTCTCCTGTGGAATAAATTGGTGGGAGACCTCCAAGTGCTGCCCGGAGCTCAGATGCTCTCTGCTTTTCCACAGCACTATGTGGGTTTTCTGGGAAGAAGTAGATTAAGTTTCTTGAGGATTTTTTTTAATGCTGGTGGATGCTGTGTAATCTGTATTTTAATGTAATGCCCTCGGTCAGTTGTGCCTGTTGTTTGTGCTTTGTATATTTTGGGAACCTAACTACTCAGCCTGCCTTGGGGTTTTTAGCCTCCTCCTCCTCTCAGCTGCGTAACTGGGTAATTCTGTCTGGTTGATAATCCCTGGCCTCAAACTCTTAATGCTTTCCTGCTGATTTAAAGTATCTCCTCCTTTTCTCCCTCCCTGATTTCCTCATTGCCTGCACTCTGTAAACGTGCTCCTGAGATGCTGGGTGTGGGTTACAAGTTCTGGAGAAAATCTGTGGGTAAATAATTAACATGGTGTAACACTGCGCTCCCTCTCTCCTCTCCCCTCCCTGAGGATGTCTGGTGGCAGTGAATATTCTCCTTTTTAGCTGCCTGTCCCAAAGAGCAGATCTCCTTGATTGGGTTCTTTCTCTTCTTTTTTTTTTTTTTTTTTTTTTTTTTTGGTTTTCTTTTGCCTCCTCTTTGTGAGAGTAAATAATGCAGAAACTGCAAATGAGAGGTGGAATTGTGGATAAGGAGGTGACCTGTAAGTTTTTGTTCATCTGGTTACATCCCTGCTCAATGGAGAAAATGACTTCTCACTTGAAAGAAGGTAAAGTGAGTTCTTTCGGCTCAAACTGGTGCAAGGATAAAGCCACTCTGTGCAAACAGCTGCAGTTGGTTGGGGTCTGGTTTGACCTTCCAGAGCAAACTTGCATCAGGAAGCAGCAGCACCCAAACATCCATGGGGGATGTGCCTGATAAGTGCTCACCTCTTATACCTCCTTCCTCCTGGCCTGAGCAGGGTGTGTGCTGCAAAGAGAAATATCACTCCAGAAAGCCTTCCATAATCAACCTGGGCTCGAACAAAACATTCCTCTGGCAGGAGGCAGACCTGAAGGTCATTCTGACTGCTGTAAAGCATGAGTTTCATGGGTTGGACATGAGGATGGGAAGGAAGGGACAATGAATGGGAGTTAAAACCTTGGTGGGAGTTGTGGCTCTGAAAAGGAGTTTTGAGGTGTGTGTCAGGAAGTAGTTCGTTGCAAACGCCTAGCATGACATGGTGGCAAAAAGGGTCTGGAGTGATCAGTGCCTCTGCAGCACGGTATTGGATGCAGATACCAAGAATTGAATCTCTTGGTACGATATTCATATGAAAATGAGTGAAATGTGTGTCTTGTTTGGCAGTGTCTAGGTAGGTGGTGTCTGATGACTTGGGTTGTTCATGTGCCAGTATGATGGTTCCTTGTGGATTTGTAACTCCATGGATGACAAGCAAGGAATCTGAGCTGTTCTGCCATCCTCAGAAAGTGCTCCAGTAGAGTGGGGATGGAGGGTGTGGGAAATGGCTACGGAAATATTGATTTGCCCCATCCGTTCCTGCTTGTAATACCCCCTTGAAAAGGCAAGTGGTGGTAGCTGTCCAGGAGGTGGGGGAGTGGAAGGTCTTGCAGTGATATCAGAAATCCTTTCCTCTAGTTCTCTGCATCAGGGCAGGGTCAACAGTCCTGGTTGCATCCATTACAGGCCACCCACTTGAAAGCTGCAGTAAAGTGTGAAGTATAACCAGTCTGTGCACTGTGTTCTTCACTGGGAAGATCCCCTGAGTTGCACTATGGATAAAAGCAATACTTATGGTAACGGAGAAGTTCAGGGTGAGTGAGTTGTTGGGAACTGCCGTATTGAGGTTGTCAGAAGCAGTGTGGCCTCCCTAGCACCCAGAGCAGTAGATATGGATTAGACCATGAACATAGTTGCTTGGTGTCCTGGAAACTTTGGGATTATCCCATTATTTTGCAATGTGTCCCAAAGCCCTTCACAAAACAGCAAGAAGTTCCAGCTCCTTTGGGTATTTCAACTGTACACCAAATCCCTGCTGTGTGCAACTGTCAGCCCTCCTTGCTCCCTAGGGACCTGGGACACTGCTAGCTGGTTTGGATGTCACCCTAAAGTGCCCCTGCTCTGGGCTGATTTAAAACCAAAGGTTTATCATGGGCTGGAGCAATGGCTCTGCCAATGCTCTGGTTTTAGGCATGCTGTCAGGCTGTGCAGTGATGTGCACAGGTCAGAGTCTGTGTGCTGGAGCTCTGGGGAAGCGAGGACATGTGGTGCTGCTGCAGCATTGCTGGGGTCCTGTGTGGTCCCAGGGTGGGAGCTGGACATGGAGCATGGTCCATGCCGGGCTTGGTCCATCTTGCCCAGGAGCTCTCCTGCCCAGAGGCCTGCTGTCTTCCTACAAATGTGGGTGTCTCCCTTGCTATCTTTCCTGCCCTCTTTCAAGGCAGGTAGAAGGAGAGGAGAAGAGATGGCAGTTTGTGTGTTTTAACACAACCGAACCTTGTGCCCTGTGCTGTCCCTTCTGGGCCCCCAAACCATTGGTACTTGTCCTTGTGAGAGTTCACCTGGCTCCAGCCAAGGGCTTTTTTTGTTTTGATTGTCCTGGGTGCCACATTGTGTGTAAAATCCTAGGAATCCTATAAAACAAATGCCCTTGAGACATGAAGAAATAGGGTAAGTTGGATCGTGAACCCACAAAATCCAATATAGCTGTTTTCAACTTTATCACGGATTTCTTATGTAATTTTGGGCCTCTTCGGTGCATCCTAGAAGGCCAGTGTGACTGTTGTGGTGTTTTGTTGGAGTTCATGTAGAACTTGGTAAATTTAAAAGGCCAGGCTGAAGGTTTGTGTCAGTCAGCAGTCTCAAATGAATTAATTCTTGAAGTTTGTAAAAGCATATCTCATGCTTCTCTGTGCCTCAGCTTCCCCTTCTGGGAAGTGGTGCTGTGGAAACCTCCTCCTGGGTGTCGTACAACACTAGCTGAGCCTCAGTCAGACAGGTAGTATGGCAATGATGGCTGCAGAAAGGCCTGCTGCTTGTGAGACCAAGAGGAAGAAAATGGGAAATACCCAATGTGTCTGCAAAGAAAAGGAACCCAGAGAGTCCTTTGATCTCAGGGTTTTGTGGGTTTCTCTTTATTTTGCTTGCTCACAGTCCTCGGAGGATTTCTGGAGGAGCTCCAGAATTTAACTTTGGTGAAAGCCATCTTCAGACCTACGGGCCACGTCCCCAGTGGGGCTGAGTGTGTGGCCATGGGGCATGCACTGCTGTTTATCTGACTGCCTGGACCGGTTCCTAAAGCGAAGTACCCAAAGTACGGACAGGCAGATTGTTTCCCCTAACCAGTGGTATTTGTTGTGATGTAAAGCTGGAGTGGTTCCTAGAAAGCATTAAAACACAAATGATATTAACCAGAACTGTGAGAGAGCAGCCAGTTGCTCAGAAATGAGAAATATGTTACGGTGAGAATGGGTCAGCACGAATGAGGTCGCCTGGCTTCCTCGAGAGCCTCAGTGGAGCCTGGTCCAGTAGGGCAGGCACGAGCAATGCACTTGTCTGCTTTGGGGTGGGACTGGGAGGCTTTGGTTGTGGGTGATGCCACTGAACTGGAGCATAGTGGGCAGGGCTGGTCCTGTCTGAGGACCCTGAGATCGTGGGTTGGGGAGTCAGTCCCTCTGACTCAACATATCTGCCTGTCAGCTGGGACTGATCCAACCCACCCACCCCAGGGAGGCTTAAATAGAGCATTTCTAAGTAAGGCATTTTGGGATCCTGGGAGGTGTCATGCTAATCACATGCAAAGTGCTGTTTGTTGAATGCGCCTACTGTTTATTTATTGAGGTATTTACCTGGATGACAAGATCTCCTCCCCTTCCGTTCCCTCCAGTATGAAATGTGCTTGATAACTCTTGTGAGTGCTCATAAAGCCAAAGGGACAGTCAGCCCTTTTAATCTGTGCTGTCATGGAATAAATAACCCACTGGGCTAATTCCCTGCAAGCTTGTCCTAATCTCACCTCATCCTCATCTGTGTTCACACACGCGAAGGCACACCATCAGCAGTATGTAATGTGCTTCCCTCTCTCGCTGCTTAAATGAGTAAATCCTACAAGACCAAAGCTTTGGAGATGGAAATTGCATCACATTGGTGGTCTTGGGCACGTGATTTAGGCGACTGAAGTGCAGCTTGAAAGGACAGTGCTGGCTTCAAAGAAAATGCCTTTCCTTCTATTGAAATTTCACACTATAATTTGGGGAAAACTGTGTTTTTCAGTTTTGCTTCATGTTAAATAGATGCGTGCAATCGTGTTTGTTTTTCAAAGTAGTTACTTTCTACCATGGCTTGTGCAAGACTTTCAACCAGGGAGAAACAGCAACCAGGAGAGAAAGAAACTACTGAAAACTACTGGGTTATTTAAAAATTGTTTTTAACATACTGAAAAGGTGGGCAAGGGACTTGGCACAAGTGTAGGTCCTGAAACTACCTGTATTTTTCTCAAGTCTTACCCTTTATTGATACTCAATTGAAATAGATGGTAGAAAGAGTTCGTTGCTTTGAAATGGGAAGTCCCAGCACCCTCCAACTCTCTTCCTCTGGCCTCTTTGTCACTCCTGATCTTACTTGCTCTGTTGTCACCTTTGGAGGAAGATGATGTGTTTCCATGCAGGGGCCGAGGGAGGCAGGCTTCTGATGTGTTTCTGTAATAGAAATCCATATTTAAATGACAGAGGCAGTAGACTTTTCACTTTTGGCTGGTGCTTGGTTTCATTCTTGTAGGAGGCACATTGGGGTGCTGCACTTCCCTGGGGCAGGCTTTCGGCGATGGCTTTCCGTCTCCCTGCAGTCACTGCATGGTCTTTAATTGTTTCTGTAGTTTGTCTGATCAGCAGATATTTCAACATCTGTGTGTTTTGAGAGGGGAAGGCAGGCATTTAGCCTTCAGTTGGAGCAAGGCTCAGCATCACTGTTATGTCTCTTATTCAATGCAAGACTTGCACAGAGACCCTCCAGTTCAAACGCCCTTGCCCCTCTGTGGGAGCACAGGTTGAGATTTCTCCTCAGCTCTACAAGCCCCGGTGCTTCTGGAAATGCAGGATCCCATTTCACAGGGTGCAGGAGATCCTGAAGTTGTGTTGCAGTCGGGGAACGAAGTCTCTGGGTGTCCCTCCAGGCAGCAGCCCTGTTAAGCAGCACCTTTGGTCTTTGCCTTGGGCACAAAGCTGATGGGTCAGACAGCTCCATTGCTCCTGACACCTGTTTTGCCGCATTTGGGCAAAGTAGTTTAAAAAGTATATACGTTCGAATTGAACACTGATCCCAGGCACAGAGAAGTTGTAGGTGTGCTGGGAGCACGTGGTTTGCTGTCCTGATCCTTGCTGCTGCCTGGCAAAAGGTTTGATCTTAAGACCTTGAGATCTTGAATTTGCAGAGATTTCTCATCATAATGTTTTCACTGGGTGGTATCCAAAAGAAAAAGAGGGATTGCAAGAGGTAAAATACGGTCATCTTGCACTGCTGAACAGTGTTGAAGTAGAGTTAGGTTTTGTTCATTTGGGACTTACACAAATGGAGGGTTGCGTGGAGCCATTGAGCTGGTGGAATCTGAAACCTGGATGCAGCATTTGATGTCTTACTGTGAAGTGTTTCTTCTCCCAAGCCAACTTCAGCACTGAAGAGCTTGTTGATCCCTTGTGCAGGTCTTTGGGAGGGATGATTAATACATGGGAAGGGCAAGGGCTTGGAAAGGGTAGTGTGCATCGCTCTTCTGGGTGAGTAACCCAAGGGGTGGGTGGATGTGTGAGCAGCTAGACTGTAATGTGGGTCATTGAGGAACAGGGAAGGGTGAGGCCTTGTAACCTAGAGGGATTTGCTCTCTCCGTGGGTTAGCAAAATAATCATCAGTGCCAACATCTGGCCCATCAATTTTTCCATTAGAAACTCAGTTCTTTGTGGGATTTTAATATCTTGGCTATTTCGGATCACACTGAGAAACAGCATGCCCCTGTGCAGGCACTCAGCACGGATGCTTTAGTTGTTTGCAAAGCCGACATATATGATAATAATTTATTGCACTGCCTTGAGAATAGGCAAAATGGGAAAACCAAGCCCTTACATAGTAGGAGTTCTTTTGTATCAGACAAGCCGTAGGAATGTTGTACTTGCAATTAACTATAATAGCAAGAGGTTAGTTGATGAGGGGAGGGGTTGGGCAAAGGGGCTTTTTTTGGCTAAGGTTCTGTTTTGAAACACCAGAGCTCCTTGGTGATAGGGCTGGTTCAGATGCCTTTTGGTCATTGCTGTAGTCCATCATCCCACCTTGCTGGGCAGGACTAAAGAGTGCTTTCTGCCAACTTTTGCATCCTTCCTTGCTCTTGGCTCTGCGGTTGCATATATGAGACAATGCTGCATTAGCTGCCGTGGCAGGGGGATATGTTGGGTTGCATGGTGGTGGCTGTGAGCATGACGTGGGCCAGTAACTGTGGTTCTTAGCAAGCGGTTGGCTACAGCAGCGTGTCATAACCCTTCTCTGTGGCACAGTGAACTGGGAACATCTGGTCTGGGAATGCAAGACCTTGCTGGGTTTGGCACTGAGAATCCTGGAAAGAAAGGGATGCCAGTGGTGTCCTGATACACCTGTTTTCTCTAGTGTCTACTTTATCTTGCTCTCCTGGACCACAGAATACCCCAGGCATCTGAGAGACCAGAAATTACATGGAAGTTTAGCAGTCACAGATCCCCAGTGAAGAAATGTCATGGAAGACTGGGAGGAAATAACTATCTTCTTCATGGGTAACATGGAGAGGTGTTGAAATGTGGTGTCCCATATGAAGCTGAGAGGCTTCTTGTTCTGGGCCTGTACATCTTTGTACATGTGGACAAAACCCTGTGGTGTCTTGAGCCATAACACATTCCCCACCAGGCAAAGTGGTGGCTCAGAAGGGACCAGGGAAAGGTCCTTCTGGTACTTGCTGCATGTGCACAGCCCAGGGCTGGTCCACTGTGTGGCCCGGAGCAGATGCAACTGAGCACAGGGAGTTCTTCTCTTCTTGGACAGATCTGCAACTTCAGTGTGTTGTACTGTCTCTCTTCAGCCTTTGCATCACTTAACAAGTCTAAAACCTAGAGATGACCCTTCATAAAGTCCCTGTCGCAGATAAAGCACTTCCAAACCTCAGGTAGTTGTTTAAACCTCTGGGTGAAATGTTTTGGTCCAAAATTAAGGCTGTCTGGTTTGCAGCTAGGCTGAGGATCCAGAGCTTTCCTGAGGGCACAAGCTGCATGTGTGTGTGTATGCAGCGTGCTTACAAAACAGGATCTGGTTTAAGAGAGTATTTCTGTACAGGAAAGCATGTAAGTATATGCTTAAGTCCTACGGAAGTCAAAGCAACTTAAGCGCATATTGAAGTTAATCATGTACTTACGTGATTTTCTGAGTTGGCTTGGATCTGAAGTGGCATGTAAGGCTCCCTTGAGTTGGGATTCACAGGCCCTGTTCTGTAGTTCCTTCCCAAGACAGGTGCTGGTTTATTTATTTTTAATTCTTTCCTTAAAGATGGCCCCTTCTGGCCTTACAGCTTTGCAACTTATTGGAAAAGATGATGTGAAAAGTTAAAGCGCTCTGAGCAACACAGTCCTTTTGAAATGACTAAGAGAATTTGTACCATTCATTTCAAAAGGGCTCCACGAAGCAAGAATAATGCTGTAACAAGGATGTTTCAGTGAAGGATACAGTTGGAGTCAGAATGCCGTCTGGTGTGATCAGAATGACGGCTCGCTTGAAATTGATGTGGTGTAATGTGCTACTATAGATTACTTTAATGCATTTTTTTTTTCCTTCCTTAAGTCTTTTTGTGCTGAGTGGGATGCTTGCAGCATGAATTTGAATGCAATATTGTGTAATAAGAATAATAAGCAGGTGCATTGTATAATATTTAAGTAGAAAGCTACTGCCTAGAAGGGAAAAGTTATGTGGTTACTGCTGCATGTTTTCCCCATATGAACATTATTCCTCAAGCACTTATGGTTTCGCTGTGCGTGGGGTTTATTTAAGGTTAATTCCTATTCAGGTAGATGGGACACTCTGCTTTGGAACTGATTTTTCGGTAGAACTTTTTACGCTTACAACAATTGACAGTGCTAATATATAGGTTCTTCATAAGAAGACTAACTTTTTGTCTGGAAATAACAGGATCATTTGATGAATGC
This sequence comes from Leptosomus discolor, assembly GCF_034619465.1. Lineage (NCBI taxonomy): Eukaryota > Metazoa > Chordata > Aves > Leptosomiformes > Leptosomidae > Leptosomus > Leptosomus discolor. Next base: position 53,906,734 of record NC_141397.1, on the reverse strand, counting down.
TTGAATGTTGCTAATGAAAAGGGGTGGGAGAGGAAATTATCTTTAATAAGGAGTTTAAGTGACATTTTTCTTATAGATTGCCACTGTGTTTGATTTTCACAGAAACAAGAAACCAGAGGTGTTCACGAGGCAGGTGCAGTGCAGCTGGGTGCCTGAAGACTCGCCTTGGCTCCTTTTTTATGTGCCTCAGTAGTTACACCATCCTTGCTCTACTGCAGGTCAGGGCTTCCTGGAGCCCAGCAGCCCTGGCCAGCAGCGTCCCTTACTGTCCGAGGACAGCCCAGCAGATGCAGTCCTCCTGGTGTTTCAGCCCATGTTTGTAAAGCGCTGTCTGTTCTTGTGTTTCATGTCCCTGCTCGGCCTGGCCGGGAATGAACCCTTGTCTTGACCTGCCGCATCCTCTGGTAGGAAGGCTGCCAAGCAACTTCCTAGTGAAAACGCAGTTTGTTAGGGAAGGGAATGAGTTACTTTTTGGCTTGCCTCTTGGACCTCTGGCCTCCAGACTAGGCAGATCCTCTTTCTAGTCCTCGCTGTAGTAAATCCAACCTTGCCAAGACCATCAGTGACGTTGGGTGCTTTTCTCATTGAGTCCTCTTTCCAGTGTTGGCCTGAGCAAAACCTTCCAACTTCAGGTCACCCTAAGGAGGAGGTTTGCTCCTGTGAAGGTGCCTGGCAGACCATTTTTACTAAGGAAAGTTCTCAAGTAATGTTTAAATCCATTTTAAATCCCACTAATACAAATAGTACTTCAGCAAGAGGAGGACAGGATCTCAGGGCTTTCATCTCCATGTATAATGTGGTGCTGAAGGCTTGTTTGCACAATGCTGACATCTCCTAGCTGTACTGATGCATGATTCTTTGCTTGAAATGTCCATTTGTTTTTATCAGAGGACTAGTGCAAAAGTGGACTTGTCAATCTAGAAGGACGTTAGACTATCTTTTGGGAACCAAAAGCCAGCTTTGAGCTACTGAGTGCTGTTCTTCAGGAGTGTCTGGTTTCTCTGAGAAGCATCAGCTCACAGGTCCCCTTACCTCCTCATGGCTTGTACATGCTGAAGTGGGAACAAAATCCAAAGCTTGAGGTGCCAGCCCAGAAGGGTGGTTAGTTCCTCATTAGATGAGGAAAGACTTGGGTTCTTGGAAGCATGTGTTTCTGATAGTCTGGAAAATGGGGCAAACCAGTGTTCTTTCCTTGACTGTAGTACTTTGTCTCTCTGACAACCCACTGTTGCAACAGGTGCCTAGATTTCCATCTCTGGAAATGCAGTAATAGTTTATTGTAGGTGTGTTATGACATTTGTAATGAACGTGTTCTTGCATTGTATAGGTACAAAGTGTAAGATCTTGGTGGGTTTGATATATTAGCGTATTTAACCCGATAAATTCCAATGAAGCCCTAATGCAAATTCTAGAGCTATTGCAGTTTGTGAGAGCTACTGGTCTCAGTGCTGATTTCCACCCTGAGCTACAGCTGGTTATTTCACTGGGACATGAAGCTCTGGAAGGGGATCAGCTCTGAAAGGGTATAAGCCTACTACTCAGGGTATCAGCAGCACCTCAGCTCTTATTGGAGAAATACAGGCTTATGTCAGAAGAGGTGAGGGAGAAGTGGGTTTGAACCAACTAGATTTTTGGAGGAGTATTTGCAGGTGGTCCATCGTGATTTCACTCAGATGTTTGTTGGTAAAGTCTCTTAAGGGAAGGCAGTACTCCGCACTTGCCTGGTTTTGGCCGTTTAGGGTGTCTGAGCACATGGGGTTTCTTCTATTGGAGCTGGAAGCACAGTTTAAGAGAAGGAACAGCCTGGCTTGACACCAGCCATAGTGTTGATCCTCATCTGCCTGTGCAGGGATGGACATTACTTGCATCCAAAAAGCTGTGACATAGAAGGTCTGGAATAAGAGGGGGAGTCTTTCTCAGTGCAGTTATCCTGTGTAGGATAAAGACTGTAGCATCTATATATAAGGACAGGATCTGAATCATCCATTTTTTTTGCACCTCCCCCCCTTTTTTTTTTTTTTTTTTTTTTGCTATGTACCTTATAACCACAGTTTCTCTGCTGTCTGGTGCTTGCTCAGCTTCTCCTGGTCCCATGTGCTTTCCCTAAGCCCCAGCCCATTTACCTTCTGCCAGGCTGTAATTGATGCAGCCATCATCCCACATCCTTCAAGCATCCCCTTCTTTTCCATCCAGGAGTAAGTGTGATGGGTCAGCACAGCTCCAAACTTCACCTCTTTGGGGTTTCTTTACCTTTCTTTTTTTACTTTTTGTCATTTGTCATTCTTGAGCTTCCATTTCTCCTGTCTGCAGAGTGGGGATGCTTCCCTTTGTGGGGCTGTGAGGCTGCAGGGAGGTGGTTCATTATCACAGCTGCATGTTGGCTGAGTTGCAGCAACTGTGTGTGCTCCCACCCTGCTGCAAACGCAAGGCAAAGCCCTTTAGTTGAAACCACCGAGAAGTCACTTCACCCAGTTTTGTTAAGCTGTAGTGACTTTTGGTTGCAGTCACCTTGGTATTTAGAAAATGCTCTGGTGTCTGAAAAAGAAGGTGTGTTGGAGGGGTTTATTAGTTTTAAATGAAATGTTTTTGAAATACTGGGGACTTCTGCTGGGAAGAAGAAAGGAGGTTTTGGTTTTCTTACGCTATCAAACCAGCCCTGGACATGGTGCAGACAGCTGTGTGGTTGCTGGGGACTTGCCACCTTAGCCGTGATATTTTTACAGACACGTCTTCAAGTACAATGCTACTGAAGCCCTTCATAGCCTTACAGTGAAGGAAATTGTAAAGGGTTTGCACAGCATGGCTTGAAGTTTGAGCTTATGAAAATGAACAGTGTAAAATGTTCTTGGCAGGTTTTTGAGAGCAGCTGTCTAGACACATGCATTGTCATATAATGACAGATCTTTGTTTGGGTCAGGCACCATCGTTCTTCATTACAGCAGCAAGAATTTACCTGAATCCACTGTTCTGTCTCCAAAAATGGTGAAGACTTTTTCTGTCAGCCAATAGTCACATCTGTGTTAATGAAGCTTTGATCCCTTGTGGATTCCAGAGCAAGAATAGGGCTTGGACCTGTTGGGTGCTCCCGGTGTTGCTTTTACTGCTGAGGTGCTGCAGCCATGAGGACCAAATTTGTCCTGTGTGTCTCCATGGGAAACACTGGAGGAATCTGGGTCTGTTGTCTTGGGTGCGGATGACCACCGCTGTGTCAGGAGGCTGGCTTTGGAGCATCGCAGCTCTGTGGCAGCTGCAGGAATTTGTTGCGCAGAGCATATTTCTGTGGATGTCCTCTGATCCTTGGGTTTATATCTGCATAGGGCAAAGGTGGTGGCTTTGGTTGATGGGCCAGGTTTGGGTTGACATTTGAAGGCTGAGCCTTCTGCAGAGGTGGAAATGCTGTAGGTGTGGCCGTGTATGGCTGAGAGGAAACTTGCTTTTCTTCAGTGCTGTAGTTGTACTTGCTTTCTTTTGTTGTTCAAAGGCAAAAGCACCAGTGAAATAAAAATAGTAAAAGAAATCCCAAGCTCCAAAGCTTCTGCTCAACGGGGCTACAAACCTGTGAGGGCAGAGGGGAGAAACATTGTTGAGAAAAAGTCGGTGTGAGCCTCGTTCGTGGTATTTCTGGCCCTTAAGCAACTTGTGGTCCTCAGTAGCTTTGCAGTGAACATAAGTGATTTCCCTGGAAACATCACCTTTATTTTTTTATCCCATCTTGATGGAGATGAAAGGTGCCAAGCTTAAAACCATGGCAACTTTCATGGCAGTAATGGTAAAAACAAAGAGTGAAAGATCATCTCTTCCTTGCTGAATGTGGACTTCCTGCCTCTGTGCCCCCCAAAACTGGGGGGGAGCAGTGGGTCTGTGCTGAGATGGTGGGCAATCCTGCGTGGGCATTGGGATGGGCTGCTCCTCATGGCCCACCTTCCTGGGCTGGGGGCTGCCCCTCCCCTGGATTTTGGGGTATAAAGAATCACTCATCCATGGAGAAACAGCTTTGAATGTCTATTTTGCCTGCTCCCATTCTGTTTGTTGGCTTATGTGCATCCATGGAGGTGATTCTGGGTTTATTTAATTTTATTTTCCCTCCTGCTCACACAGGAATTTTACAAACTGCTTCCCAGGGCTTTTGATGTTCCTGCATAGTCCCTGGTCCTCATAGCTGTTCCTGTGGAGGTCTGGGGGTTTCTCCCCTTGGGAAGGGCTGGACTTGCTGCCCAGCTGATTGCCAAACCTGTTTGTAGTTGGTGGTTCAGCTGGAGGGATTTGGTGCTCTCAATGAGCTGTCAGTGCTTAAAAAAATGAAAGAGGGGCATGTTCTGTATCAGGAAGAGGGTAAAGAGGATGGAGATCAATTTTCCTCTTTCTCATGAATTTATTGCTTTTAATTCTTACAAAGAGAAAGTATGTTCAAATCTAAGCATTATGGACCCAGCCCTCAAAGGCAATGACTATTGTATCAAGACATGACAAACTGAGGCTTCCCACGGGCTCCTCATCCTGTTCTCATCCTGTCTGGCGGCAGGGCTGCTGTGGGCAGGTGTCAGGGCACGCAGGGTGATTGCCTTTTCAGGAACTGTTGGACAACCAGCTCACCTCCAAGAAATGTGGACACACTTCTGCTTGGCTGTTGCTGAGAGTCTGCTGGTCCTCTCCACCTCTCACCCCTATACCTCCTCTGCTTGGTGGGGACTGATGCCTCCTGAGAAGTTCCAGGCATATAAGTAATTTATTGTATGACACTTTTTTTTTCTTTTCCTTTTTTTTTCTTAATGCTGTAGCATTTATGCAGTGGGAGTGAGGAAGGTCTCCAAGCTGTTTACTTGGAGCTGTGTGGTGGGTTGACCCTGGCTGGATACCAGGTGCACACCAAAGCTGCTCTATCACTCCCCCTCTTCAGCTGGACAGAGGAAGGAAAATATAACAGTGGGCTTGTGGGTTGAGATAAGGACAGGGAGAGGTCACTCACCAATTACTGTCACAGGCAAAACAGACTTAGCTTGGGGAAATTAGCTTGATTTTATTGCAAATCAAATCAGAGGAGGGTAATGAGAAATAAAACCAAATCTTAAAAACACCTTCCCCCTGCCCCTCCCTTCTTTGCAGGATTAACTTTATCCCTGAATTCTCGACCTCCTCCCCCCAGCAGCACTGGGATGTGAGGGTTGCAGGAAGTTCATCACATGTTGCCTCTGCTGCTCCTTCATCCTCAGGGGGAGGACTCCTCACACTCTTCCCCTGCTCCAGTGTGGGTCCCTTCCATGGGAGACAGTCCTCCATGAACTTCTCCAATGTGAGTCCTTCCTGTGGGTTGCAGTTCATGAATTGCTCCAGCATGAGGCCCTTGCAGGGTCACAAGTCCTGCCAGCAAACCTGCTCCAGCCTGGGCTCCTCCACAGGTCCTGCTTGGACCCTGCTCCAGGGCAGACTCCTATGGGGTCACAGCCTCCTTCAGGTATCCACCTGCTCCTGCGTGAGGTCCTCCATGGGGTGCAGGCAGATATCTGCTTCACCATGGACCTCCTTGGGGTGCAGGGGGACAGCCTCCCCCACAGGTTGCAGGGGATTCACTGCTCCGGTGCCTGGAGGACCTCCTCCCCCTCCTCCTTCACTGGCCTTGGTGTCTGCAGGGTTGTTTCTCTCACATATTCTCACAGTTGCTCCTGCACAGTAACTTTTTCCCTTTCTTAAATAAGCTATCCCAGAGGCGTTACCACTATTGCTGATGGGCTCTGCCTTGGCCAGCAGTGGGTCCGTCTTGGAGCTAGCTGGCACTGGCTCTATTGGATGTGGGGGAAACTTCTAGCAGCTTCTCACAGAAGCCACCCCTGTAGCCCCTGCTATCAAAGTCTTGCTGTGCAAAACCATTGCAAGCAGGGTGATTGCAGAGCACCTACTCTGGGGCAGGAGGTGATGTCGCACGGGGGACCAATGGTGGCTGGTGCTGAGCCACATGGCACTGGGTGGCTTCCTGTGGGAAGGGGACAAATACACTTGGTGGGGGACACATGTGGGCCTGTTGGCAGCAGGGAAGGAAGCATTCACTCTTGCTCTTCGTGGCACACAACTTTATTTTTGCTAATCATTCCAGCCCACAGGAATTTTTTATTTTACTGGGTTTTGTTGTTGGTTCTTTCATTTGGCTGTGGGGTTTTTTTTTAGTTTTTTCTCCTCCTTTAATTGTTGGAGCTGTTTCTATTCCCTGACCATAATAAAGCCACACTGTTAACACGAGCAGCGGGGTAGCTGGAACTGCAGCTGTACTACAAGCTCTGCTTTTAATTTCAGGCTGTTATTAATGAAGCTAGAAACCTTCCCCTCCCCCAGTTGAGTTTCAACTGTGTCTCTTCATCCAAGTCACTTCACTGGGTGCTTGAGAGCATCCCTGACTCCATCTGAATACAACAGGTGGAGGTTGAAGACTATTTGGATGTCATGAAGAGGTTTCTGGCCACTGTCCTTCCTGTTCCCTGGTGCAGGCAACTCTGTGCGAGTGGAGGGTAGGGGCAGGCAGCTGCAGGAGGTGGGACTGGACCTCCAAGCAGTGAGTGGTAATGGGGAAATGCAGCCCAAAGTTGCTGATACTGGGGAGGGGATGGGACCTGATGCATTTGGCAGAGGTGGGAGGACAGGACAGGGTGGTTGGGTGAGTTTGGGTTGCTTGTGAGCTGCTGCTTAGTGCTGTGGTCCTGGGGCCAAATGTGAGTGCCTGGGGCCAAGTGTGAGTGGCTCTGATAGTCGGTATTGTCATCCAACAAGGCAGCACCTGTCCATCTCCATAGAGGGAAGCTAGCGTGGTGCTGTTGTTGGGGAATGTCCTGCTTCTGCCCAGACAGCGTCCTGACCTCTAAATGTGTTTGTGGAGGGACTGAAAGCATTGGGATCGTTCTCTTTGAAGCACAGTGAGATGTCTGTAAGCGGGGAGGCAGCTTTAGTGTGTCTATTCTCCTTGTTCCAATATGCAAACACATATGACGATCAGTCGAAGCTGGAAGATGGGAATCTTAAAACTGGTAAAAAATAGAAACAACTCTGTCACCCAACCTGTAATTCAGAGCACGGGGCTTGTTGCTAGAGGACGCTCTTGAGGCCAATGACCTAAGATCCGAGGGCAGACTGGATGCTGCTGCATGTGTGAAGAATTATTTCAGCACTAATGACTACTGACAAAAGAATAAAATAAAAATGGGAGCAAGATTAAACCTCCTGCCTCAGGATTAAGTCAATCTTTATATTTTGGACACTGGAACGAGGTGGTATCTGGGGCAGAAGACTGCAAACCTGCCTGTTAGGGAGGATTTGCATCATCCTTCGAGGCATTGAGAACTAGCCCGGGTTGAAGGCAACATCCTTAGGGAGTGGGCCAAGTTGCTGGCTTGTTCAGTGTTCCCCATCTTCTTCCTGGCCAGCTCTGTTGTGGTCTCACTTGGGACCCTGATGCCTGGCTGAGGAAAGCAGACAGAAGCACGTTACTCTGAAGTAGCTGTGGCTAAGAAACTGCATAGATGGTTGTGCAGGTCTTTTCAGGTCTTCTGTATGGGAGGAAAAGCCGGGACTGAACTGGAGACAATCTGGACACTGGCAGTGTGTCTGTGGGCTTCCTTCTTTCCTGGAGGTGTTTGCCAAGCTCCAATGGTGATTGATTCACTGTTTGTCTCCCCATCCCTGTGGTTGTTTCACTGCTCTCCTGCAGGATGAGACGAGGGCTGCTCTTCCGATGCCAAACAGGGCTGATAAAGGGGAGCCGATGAGATTTTTTTTTTTCCTGAGTATTTTTGATCCAGGATTTTCTGCCTTTGGGAGAGGAGCATGGCTTTCTCCTCGCCTTTTTGCTCCTGCAAAGTCCTGGGTGCCCACAGGAATAGTCTGTTACAGAAGAAGCAGCAATGGCAAAAAGGTTTTATTTTTAAAATGCAATATTGCAATTGCATCCTGGATGTGAAAATCCCAGTCTGCTGCTGAAATTGCTGCAGTAGGCTTGAACTTAGAGAATGTAAGGACTTTGGAAAAAAATTCCCAGCGATTTGCATTTCTGAAGTGCAGTCCCACACTCCTGTTTGACCTGTGCGTGTGGCCAAGGTCACGTAATCCTCCCAGCCCCAGGCATACACACTGAAGGCCAGGTTGCCTTTTATTTCCTATGCAGGTATGACTTGAGTGCTGCTAACCTGGGAAACAACCCTTTAGGACTGTAGCTGGAATAGTCTCGAGTTTTTAAGGTAGTACCCCCCCTTCCCTCCAATGTAATGAAGAAAATTGTTGCCTGTGCATGTGTACACGTGCATGCATCTCTGCAGGAGCACTTGCTGGGCTGGTCTAGTTCAGCTTGCTCCTCCTGCATCTCAGAACTGTGATGGCTGAGCCCAGCACTCTGTGGTGTATGCAGTAGCCTTTTTCCTAGATGGATTGATTTGATTTCCAGTAAAGAAAAACAAAGTCGGAAGTCTAACAGCGCTGAGCACGCAGCGCTGTGCTCCTCGACCCAGCCTGCTGTGCTCAGCTCCTTATACGGCCAAAAAAAGGAAAAGGAGAAGAGGGCGCAGCGTGAATACCAGACATACGATGCATTCCTCCCAGCTGCAATCTCGGAATTTGCTTTTCTCTGGAAACTGGACCCTCTGCACATCCATTAATTCAGGCTCTGTACTGTTTAGCAGGGAGATGGAAGCCAGCATTGAGCTGGCTCCAGGCAACACTTAACTGTCTTGTCTAAAGGAATTTCTTTTCTGTGAGCATCTTTTCTGTGAGCATTTTTTCTTTCTTTGGTGGAGGACAGAGGAGGGAAAGGGACTGGGATGGGGAAGGGGAGGGGGGGGCAGGTTGTTCTGAAACTTGCCATGACTTGGCAAGCTGCAAGCAGGTAGACTGCAATTACATCTGTTTTCTTGCCCTAAAAATCAATCTGATTTGTCATTAGCCTCTTCCATTAAATTATATTTTGCCCTGAATAGCATCTTCCAGTTAGTGGGAGGTGGAGGGTAGATAAGGGAATTGATCCTGGTACTCCATTCATAATCTGGCTTCAGCCTGCGTTGCTTGCACAGCTATGGGCATGAATGGCTGGCTGTGCGCAGCGGCTGTTCTAATCCAAGCTTGGACTGTAGGTAGAAAGCACAGGTCCTGTATTTATTAGATATGGACCCTGGTATCTCCAAGCATGCCCAGGTTTCTGAAGCACTGGTTTGTTAGCTTGGGTTTAGCATCCCCTTGAGAGCTTGAATGAGGAAGGTCAGGGCAGGCCATCACCTCTCCTGGTTTGCCACTGCACCATGGTGTGCAAAGGCACCTCCTTCAGTGTCACAGGAGCTGAACCGTCATGGCAGGTGTGATTTCCTAGGTTGTTTGGAAGCCAAATTGTGGACTGGGAGCCACAGTGGAGTGAATCGCTGCGCTGCCTGTGCATGGACAGCCTGCCTGCTAGCACCTGGGGCCGTGCTAGCGGGGACAGCTCCAGCCTTGTTTGTGCATACTTGCAAAGGGAGAGCTTTACCAGCACCTCAGATGTGACCTGTGCTTCCTGGTGCACCTTTCCATAGTGTTTTGTGGGGGCCAAACAGGTGGGAGAATTGGGCAATTGTCACTCAGCCAAAAGGCATTTCTAGTAGGGAAAAAAACAGCCGAACAACTTTGAGTCTTGTTTTATTGCCTTGGGATCAGAGTGCCTGGAAAGCAGTTCTCTATTGTCTCTTTGCAGGCCTTGTGGAGGTGATGATGCTACTTAATTTAACAAGCTCCTTTCATCTAGCTCCTATACCGTGTTTTCCCATCTTGAGGATGGGCTGTGACAGCACTTGACTAAGGCAATCTGTGTAGCTGTGTGAGGATCCCATCTGTTTCTCTACTTGACAGCTGGGTTGTTCCATGTTACTTGCCTTCTTGCTTTCCTGTAAAACCAAGCACGTTATTAGGACCCAAAATAGTAGCTCCTCTGGGCCATGTTGTAGTAGGAGGGTGTTTTCATGATGACAAGTTCCAGCATTGCATGAAGGCAAAGCCCTTTTATGCATGTAAGGAAATAGCAACGATCTGCTTGCCGGTCATGCATGGCTCAGCTCTTTGAACTTCTACATTATCAAGTGTATGCTGTCTCTGTTCTCAGAGGCTGTACTTTGCAACAAGCACTGTAAATTACCCAGCAAGGATAATAGACGAGTTTGGTAGAAGAAAGAGAAATGAATGGCAAATTTATGCTAATGAAAACATCTGTTGAGTATTCTTGTTACTCTTTCCTCATCCATCCCCACACGTATCCAGAGGTTGCTTAAAGCCAGGTGGAGTAGAGACTTTATTTTTAACTCTGAGTGGGCCTTAGGCTCTTGTGAATAGATAGCTATCGGTGCTAGGTGAAACACTTGGGGTAGAACTGACAGGTGTTGTTTTTTGGCACCACTTCACATAGGTGCATTTTTGAGTGCTTTGCAATAAATGGGACTTAATGGTGCTCCTTGTGTGTTAGCCAGAGCTCCATGAGAAGTTGGTCAGTGGGCTTGGTGAGCACTGGATTTGGGGTGCCTCGATGTTTTGGCTGTCTGAGCTCTTTATGATGGTATTGATGTGGATGATGGCTGCCAGTTGAGAACAGGAGACTGGCAAGCATCCCATGGGAGGTGAGAATAGTCAGTGCTTGGGGTGCTGGACTTGCAGTTGGGTTCCTATGCACATCTGGCTCCCTTTTGAAGATGGAGAGATCCAACTGCCCCAGCCACCCCAGCTCCACAGATGGTGCTGGATGAAAGGGAGGGCATCTATACTCAGATGACTGCAAAGCCCTGCCTACGGGTTGAGCATTGTGGTTGCTTATCATGGGAAAGCAGTGAGTCTGATGGGAGAAACTTGCAGAGGGGCTTTGGACGCTGCAGATACCTGACCTGTATGCATGATTAAGGGCCATCATGAGTTTTGTGGGTGCTGAAAGGTCACAGCCTCTCTCTCTTGCTTCCATTTCTGCTGGGTTTAAATGGGAGTGGATCCCCCTGGTTGCTTTTCTAATGCAACAAAACACTGGAACTGGTGGAGAAGGAGAAAGAGACAGGTGGCTGGTAAATATTTCTATAAATGTTGTGATGTTATTTCCAGAATGTTATCTTCTTGGTGAGGAAAAAAAAAATAAATTCAATAAACAGAAAGCAGGCAGCATGTTTGCACCCTCTAAGTGCAGGGGAATGCTCTGCTTCTGTTGCTTTTTTTTTTGTGATACTGCCTTAAGGTGTCTTACCAGAAGTAAGGACCATCGTTATTAGAGAATACTGTAAAACAGCTGTAATAATTGCACAATGTTCTCTGTTGCTATCAGGTTTATAATTATTCATAGGGTTTTTTTAAAAGCCATGAGGGACTGTCTCTGCACACATCATTGATTTTGCTAATAAAATCTTATATTTTAATGTTACGTTTCATTGGAAAAACATCAACTGCTCCATAAAATTAAGACTTATAGTATCGTGGGATGGGAATGTTTCCTGTTGTCTTGATGGAGAGATTGATCTAGATGGATTTATTTGATTGTTTAATAGCTATTGGGGAAGGGTACACAATCAGATGTCTCATCTCCTCTGCTCCAGCCTCTCTGACCAGGGGTTTGGAGTTTGGCATCCAGGTCTTACCCTTCATGTTCTCTGCGGGCTGCCATGATGGCCTGATGTCCGTCGCCTGGGTCCATCTGTGATGCGGAAGGATGCTGCATGGCTGGTGCTGAGCTCAGTGTGACTGTAGGAACATAACCAGCTGCGTGGCTCCAGCCCGGCCTCGTGCTGGAGGCCATGCCACAGCGGGTGCTTGCACACGTGGAGCGCAGTTGTCCTTTGCCCAGTTCCCTTATTTCATGGGGCACCAATTCCCCCTGATCTGGATTTCATTTTTTTCCTCCCAACCCACAAGAAGCCTGATGCAGCTCCTGCCCGGTGGTTCTGATCTCTGCCAAATTGTGCCTCTGCTTTCTTAAACATCTCTCTCAAGCTCCCAGCTCCCCTGGGCTCCTGAGGACTGCAGGGATTAATGTGCCTGGCACAGAGGTGTGGTGAGGCTCCCGGGGCTGCCCTTGTTCCCTGCCCTTCCTCCTCAGGGGGATGTGAGGACTGGGGGGTCTGTGGTTTGTAGAGGGGGGGGGTCTCAGTGTATTGCTCTGGGCTGCTGATGGAGGGTGTACTGGAGAAGAACATCCCGCAGGCGTGGCGGTGATGCAGCCCTGTGCCTGTGCGTCTTTACTTGCTGCAGGGAGTGGAGATAGTGCTTAAAACCTGTTAGAAATTATTCCAGTATAAGATATGGGGAAAGGACAGCTGTCAGACCACGGCCACTGTGTTGTCCTCAGTGGGCCCTCCATGTGAGGTTCCTACACTGCTGCTGTGACCACAGGTCGGCTGCTCCAGTGGAGAACGTTGTTTCTATTCAGGCTATTCAAGGACCACGGTCAGGTTAAGCTGCTTCTGTCCAGTATTAGCTAGGACATGCTTGAAAGCCCCAGGTTGAGCTTTCTCTGATGCTTGGTCATTGAGCTCTGCAGGAGTCTGGGTCAGCAGAACATTGTTTTAGATCCTGCTGCAAGCCCAAAGCACGCAAAATGCCCCAGAGTGAGGTGAATCTGGGCACTGTTCTGGTTCATTTTGCCAAATGCCACCTTGCCATTAAATTTCTTTTCCCCTGTAAGGCAGCGGCTGCTGTTGGAACTGGCAGTCAGAAAGCTACTGTTGAGCCAATACTCCAGTCCTGTATTTCTCAGTAATTAGCAGGTTTGAGCCTGTCCTTAGTTCAGCAAAATAAAGCTGGGAGATGACACAAGACTGTATTTTATTGTATTTATTTATTTAGAGTGTGTGTGTTGTATTTCAGGGAATGTTTAGCGTTCAGGTTGGTAGAGCTGAATCCAATTTAGTTTTACAGGAGACAGCCCAGTTGTCCGTAGCAACCTGAAATTGATTTTCCCCCCCTGCATACCGAAAGCTGTTCCCTCCTGAATCATCCCTTTAATTTAATACAGCGAACAGGATGTCCCTGCATGCGGAAACTTTTTTTTTTTAACAAGTAACCTAGGCAAAAAAAAATACAAAATTCTTATTTGAGCAACAGCCCTGATTCTGTCTTTATTACTGCTTGGCTTTAGTCCTTTCCATGCCATTTCCTTGTGTTTCATTTCAGGCACTAGAGGCTATTATCAGTATCTGTTAATCACCACTGCCGTGCAGGGAGACCTCCCCCTGCATGCTCTGGCCACCTTCTCTTCTCGGCAGCAGGTCCCTCTTCAGCATAAAACCCCTTGGGCTGCCCTGCTCTCCCCAGTATCTGCTGTGTGAGTTAGCCTGGTGTGTGTGATCATGCTAAAAAGTGCATTCTTTGTGGTCTGCGTAGCATCAGTGCTGTGCTTTCCCCTTACATCCAACGGTCCCTGCGTGTGACCCTGGTGATGGTGTGCACCGAGGAGTGGGCGAGTGCTCCTTGCAACGGCGATGCTCTGCATGGCTTTTCATCTCGTTTCGAGAGAAGGGGTGATGCATGCCGCTGTTCAGGGCAATGACATCGTCTTTAAGCATCTTCTCCACCTTTTGCTAATGAAGGTGTTTAGGGCTTGGGAGCTGCTGGTGGCTCTGCTGCAGAGACCCAGCGTGGGTGAGGTGGCTGCCTTTGGCATAATGCTTTTGGAGCATATAGCCTCAGGCATATACAGGCCCGGAGAAAACTACGTGCTACGTGTTGGCCTTGCTGAATATTTTAAACTCGAAAAGCATTATAGTACTGCTGCTTACAATCTTCTCTGACATGTACCAGTTTGGCCCTGGTTTCCCATGCTAGGTCTCTGCTTCTGTCAAAACCTCTTTTTGTGGGTCTTTCCAGCTAAAGCAGCAGAGCTGCTTCAGAGGAGGTATTTGGGAAGAATGGGAAGAACCGCAGTAGTGTTTTGCTTCTATTTTATAAAAGAAATCTGTGCCTTTGCCATCTCTGTGGCACTTCAGGACTCCAAGGAAGTGACTTGCCTTGTCAGAGGAGTGCCAGGGATGTGGGATTTAGGGCATTTGTGGTTTTGCAATCTTGTAAGAGTGTTTGACTGTGTTTTGGACGAGTGACAGCTTGCATGTGGTCAGCAGAGACTGGAACCTTTTTCCACGATTGGTTGCCCCTGGTTTTTGCACACTCTTGCAAGACACTCAGACTTTCTCCTGTGCTCTTAGTTCTTGCCTGACTCATTACGAAGATGGTGGAAGAGGTGTGGCTGGGCTGGGGCAAGGTGTGCCGTGGTAGCAGTTGTCCCACCAGAGCTTGTCTCCGTTAACTGCTCCACACAAAGGGAAGCGAGCTGCTGCTTGCATCTATGCTTAGGCCATTAGCACAAATTGCACCAATCTGTGCTGTGAAATGTCTTCCTTTTCTTGGCTTGTTTTCTGAAAAGGAAAAAAAAAAACCGCACAAAATCAATATGGCAGAGGCTTCGGTTGTACGTTCACCTGCTGTCACTTCGAGAGGAAACCATGTCACTCAACACGCCTGCTGTACAGCACTTGTTGAGAAGATAGTTATTTAATCTTTCTGTTTTTTTCACATCAGTCAAAAAATTCATTTACTTAAATGTGCATCATCTGAGCATTTCACTGAATAAGCTACCCAAAAAGGTTAATCTCCAATTCTGTGCTGTTTTTGCTGTCACATCCATCTGCTTCAAAGACAGTAATGAGCGTATCTCTAATAATGATTTTCAGTTGCAGAGATAGCAGAGGCATCTACTACTTTCAGGTGCCAAAACTGAGACTTACAAGACCTGTTTTTTCAGAACTCTTTATGTTTTGTAGCACTGTACATACATGGTTATAGTACAAGTCTTGATTAGAGATTGAACAGACAATCTCAATCCATGGCTGTTAATTCTTGTCGCTTCTGGATGTGGTCTTTCTGTGTCTGTAGTTAGCCAGAAAAGGCACAGCAATAAATATCTGGGGAAAAGTTGATATATGTGACTTTTCTCATATCATTCAGGAAGTTTTATGACAGAAGCATAAATAGGATCTAATCTTTCAAAGTGATGCTCAGCTGTCAGACTACGAAGCATCCTTTCTGGTCTCCTTACAATTGCCTGCCTTGCATCCTCCCCATCTTCTGAAAACTGAATGAAGGTGAAGGTTGCAACCCACATGGTTGCAACCTCCTTTTCCCCATGCTAGTGGTGTATGAAAGGCAGGTCAAGTAGAATAAATGTTGCTCTAGGTCTCAATAAGCTTCCATGTTTCCTTGTTTGCATTCCTCTCTTTGGCAGGAGCACTGCCTGCCTGAGAGCTGGGTTTAGAGCTACACTCTGGCTGGGATATGCAGAAGTTCCTCGGCTGTTGTCTGTAACTTCTGACAGCAGGATATTTGTAAATTTAAACGCTTCCTCCCAGAAGTATCAAAGGAACTAAGGCCACTTTTCAGCAGGAACATGAAAGACTTTCGCACACTGGTGCAGCAAGGATTGCCACGGAGAACAAAGGCTTTTGCTAATCGCTTCTAATGCCTTTCAAGTTTATGCCTCATTTTTCCCCTTTTTCAGACAGCCTCCCAGAGTACTGAGACTTCAGTGACTGACTCACCAAATAATTAACAGGAGGAGGACTCCATCTCTGAAACTTTTGAACACCTCTCTTAATTTTCTTAAACCAGCCACTACCATGGCTGGGTTCCAGTTTGTGTAATTACATTTGACCTAACTTAATCCCTTGGCAGTTTCAATTGCATGTGGTAGTCGTCTTGGCTCCCTGTCCTGGGCTGCCATTCAATGCTACTCCATGGTTTTCAACAGCTGTCGTAATCCAACTGTGGAAATGGGTGTATTTTCTTGATGGAAGCACTCCTTATATCTCTGTCCCTTGCTGAACATCCTTATCTCACGAGTATTTTGGGAGGTAATGTGTCTGATGCTGCAATGATCTCGCTGAAGTCCTTGGAGCTGCTTTCACCCTTAAAGATGGGCCTGCATTTAAACTCTTTTATTAGTTGGCCATCACATATTTTGAGATTACTTTGAGTTCTTAATCTTCAGTAACAGGCATTTATTGCTCAGTCTCCTCAGCTACACTGTGCTGCTGTAGGGACGTTATTGGTGCAGGTATTCCTCCTCAGCCTTGCAAACAGCACTTCTATTATCAAATCTCTGCTAAATAGGAGTGTGACACCTTCCTGTGCTGACAGCAGTTG
Organism: Leptosomus discolor; assembly: GCF_034619465.1. NCBI lineage: Eukaryota > Metazoa > Chordata > Aves > Leptosomiformes > Leptosomidae > Leptosomus > Leptosomus discolor. Next base: position 53,890,582 of record NC_141397.1, on the reverse strand, counting down.
CCTGGCTGTAAGTGTTGGCATTGGTAAGGGTGGAAAGAATCAAGGAAAGCAAAAGCCCAGGGCAGCTGAGAAGGATTGCAAAAGGGAAAAAAGCCCCACGAGAAACCCATCCCAAGTGGAAACTTGGAGATGGAGAAAGTGCAGTAGCGAAAGGGATGTTCAGAAGTGCATGCAAGAGCGAAGACACTGAGTTGTTGCACTGGCACATCCTTAGATGTGCAACAGGCATCTTGTTTTCACAGCAGGTGGCAAATTGAGTGTTTCTTGGTGTCGGTCCTTGGAAAAGGCATATTTGTTACAAAGCCAGTTGATCCTTTGGGGCTCACAGCAGCCCCTGCTGAGGGGAGACAGGAATTTAGATGAGTTGGAGTGCAAAAGGTGATCCACGGGTGAAAGATGCTGTTGTGGCAAATTGTCTGCTACGATCTAGCTCTGTTTTTCTGAAAGCCTCCAAAAGTAGGATGGCAAATGTTACTACTGCTGCTCTCCTTTGTTACTTCTTCTCTCTCATGAAATTTTGGTTGTTTTTGTTATTCAGTGTTTCCAAACACTGCTTATTAAGTCCTTTCTTTATTCTTTCCTCATTGTCACCAAACCCTTGAGTTCAGGAGAAAGATTTGGTTTTGCTAGGTAGAATGTCCTGAAGATCAGAAGCTAAGGACTATGTTGTGAACACAAAAGTTACTCAGTCTTTCATCAGACCTGACTTCTCTCCTCTGGGTCTATCCCATAATTACACACACTGAAATCTTAAAGTAGACTAGAAGTCTTGCCTCTGTTGGTTTCAGTGACACTGTAAATAAAGTCACCAGTGGCAACATTAAGATTTGCCCTCTGTCACAGTGAACAAGGCTTTTGAGTCGGAGCCATCAGATTTTGATGTGCGCCGGGTACCACTTATGGCTTGGCAGAACTTTCTGCAAAGGCAGCGAATGCTTTGTTTCCTAGAACACAGATTTATCAAACCATTAAGGTGTTTGTCAAAGAAAAGGTGGGCAAGTTTGAGTGGTGGTGCATGACGTATTGACAGTTATTGATGTTGCTTTTGAAGAACTGTTTGAATGTTAAATAATGGGGTGGAAGAAATTGCACTTCAGAGTTGTTGGGTTTTCCTTACTACTGGACCCTCTACCTACCATCCTAAAGACAAATCTTTTCTTTTTCTTGTCTCAGGGTACTTTATAACTGAGTGTGCCTGAATGCATCAGCCTTTGGATGTGAGCGTCTTCTCTTGAAACAGCCTTGTGATATCCTAGCTGCCTGTTCTCTCGGAGTAAGTAAAGAAATACACATGCAGAGGCACAAGATTAAGAATGTACTTTGAGCAGAAGCAGAATGGCAAAGAGCGGGCAAGCCACACTGGTGCCTCAGCTTGTAAATTTTGGAAATAGTGAACTTGTCATGGAGAGAGGGAATAAACTGTAAATACGCCCCCTGTAAATAAGACAAATTATGATCTTAAGTTGCAGCAAGAGAAATTTGGATGAGACATTAGTAAATGATCTCCTGCATTAAGAATATCTGAGTGCTGGAGTGGATTGCCTGGGGAGCTTAGGCAGTTTCAGTCACTGGAAAAGTTTAAGAACAAGTTGGAAAACCTCATGCTTTTGGGAGAACCTCTTGTTCCATGTGGTGGAGAAATGGATTAGATGACATCTGGAGAGTCCTAACTCATCGATGGTTAGAAATGGGAGTATGTGAAATTCTCATCTTAACATCCTTATTCAAAACTGGTAAGGCAAAAGGCGAAGCTCTGTGTATCTGTGCAGAAGGAGCTGCCTGGTCTGATGGTAAGCTTTGATGTAACAGCAATTAACCCTAGTGCTCAGTGTCTTTGTTACCTGAATGGTGATGATGTCCTGGAGGGAAGTTTAGCTCATGGAAAAGGTGTTTAATCCACTGTTGTTGGCATGAAATGTAAACTGCAATAAAACCAGGAGGCTGTATCAATGCTAGTTCTTTTGTAGCAAGTTCCTGGGAGTTTGGGTATCTTCTGTGATCCATGTAAGGGCTTTGCTTTTATTCTCAGGTGGGTAATCTCATCTATTTTATTGTGACATGAGAACACAATGCTACAGATACAGGTATACTGAGCAAAATACAAATATCATGTGTAACAGAGAGAGAGGAACCAAATGATTACTTTTCCTCTCTGTTTCTAGGGGCTGATGAAATGGAGGAGAGTTTCATTTTTCTTTTCATGTTCTTCTGTTCCTGTTCTCCATTGTGTTGCTTTGTCCTGTCTTGACAGTGAACACAGCAGGCTTTTTCTGTCTTTAAAAATGCTAGCTTACCAGCTGGGTCCTGAAGTTATGTTCTGAAGATGTCTGCTCATTTAGTTCCCTTGCTTCTCCCTCACTCCCCTGGAAGCAACTGATGACAACCGTAGCCGGGGCTCAGGCAGCCTCTGAGCCATCATCACGAGAGGAACAGAATTCAGGTGCTTAATCTTCCTTGGTCCAACTAAGAAGGACAGTGAGATACCTGTCTTGTCTCGCAGGACACCTGAAATTCAATGGGAAATTCTTCAACCTCCTGTTGGACTTTGTTTGGGATTTGTTTGGTTTCTCTAATATTTACCTTTCATCCTTAATGTCAGCAAATACCGATGTCTTCTCTGGAGTTATACTGGTGTCTTATTGTTCTTTACCATCTTCTGCTTAGCAGAGATAAGCTGTTGTGTCCCAGGGGTATGGGAACATGGAAGAAACTTTCAGATAGCTCTAAGAAATGCAGATGGAGATAGAGAAATAAGGGGTTGCCTTTCTGAAGTCACCTTTGTACGTGTTTCTTTTTCTCTTTTCTTTTTTTTTTTTTTTTTTATTCCCTCCTGTTGAGCTCTTCAATTCCCGCAACTATCTGCTCAAATCTTGAAAGCAAAATGCATTCATGGAAAGATACAATTTACTGTGCCCCCTGATCTTTTGATCTCAATCAATCAAATAAATCCAAGACCTTGCAGTTCACCTTGTTGCAAGGATGGTTAATAAGTTGAGGGGTTGTGCCAATGGCAGTGATGATTTTCCAGCTTTGTGCTTTTTTATTGTAATTATTATTTTTTTATGATTCTGACCTTTTGGACTGGTCAGGGTAAGATTATTTGCAAAGAATACTCCATAAATATGCCTGTCAGGACTGGAGTTAACATTCAAGCGTTGCTGTTTAGCAGAAGAAAACAATATGCCAAAGTTCAATTTAGATTTCCCTGCAGGGTTGAAAATAATGAGAAAGCTCACTTAACATGGCAGAGATGAGTCCTGCCACCTTTATGGGAGTGGTTGCCTTACGGTCCACAGCACGTTGCAGCTCTGTGCCTGGTTAACTTGCTGGCTGAGCCTGAACATTTGGCATCTGGCATCTCGTGCTGGGGCTGACTGGGGGCAGAGGAGCCCCGGGTACATCTCCTGGCTCTCCGAGGTGCAAGCTCAGTCAATTAGTAATTTTCTTTGATTTTGCAACTGAAAATTCTTTTTTTTTTTTTTTTTCTTTTTTTCTGATGCTGCGCTCCTTGCTTACGCCTGCAAACAATGTTTTATGGAGCTGCTCTATGCTCTGTGTCCTACAAAGCAGTGCTGTATCCATCCTTGCACTCTGAGTGCAAGCCAGTGTGCATTGCAAGTGTTGCTTAAGGAAGTCCTAGGGTGTCCTGGTGTCTTGTGGGCAGCGCCCTTGTGGGTTGCTCGTTGTGATCTTTGAGCAGTTTGGGAATGCCAGGTTTTGGTGGGCAGCAGGTTGCGTTTTCCCTGTTGTGACTATTCATTGAAGCAGTTCCTAGATGCCTCCCACCTAATGTGTGCCACCAAGGAGGCTTGCAGCATCCAGTGGCAAGAATCTTGCTTGTCTGTCACAAAGTATAATGCTGATTATTGATATTTCTGCTGCCTTGTCAGCAGAACTGACTTCTGTGGGTGAGAGCAGCATGAGGAGTGAAGCTGGGAGCCAGCAGCTGCTGTTTAAGCATCAACCTGTAGTGTTTGAAAACCATGCCAGACCGTTGTGTAGAAATGGTCTCTCTATAGACCCTAGTTGTGGATGTAAATATAGTTTGTCAGAAGCACGTGGCTCTTCTGAGGTTATTTTTCTCCTCCTTTCGCAGATGAGTAAGTGAAGGTGTTGAAGACCACTTGCTTTACCCACAGGAAAGTGGATGGCAGTGGAGCCCTGAGGTTGGGCCTAAGGACCCGTAGGTTTGGCCAATAAAAAAAAAAGCTACATGGGGTGAAAGGCAGCTCATTCCCTGAAAAAATTATGCCATCAATTGAGAAAGCAGACTGGGACTGGGTGGTGAAATAACGGCGCAAAATGCGATGCGACTTGTGGAAAGTCATGCGGCACCTCAGTGACAGATCCCCTGTGACAGCCCAGTGGCTCTGGGTCCAACTCTGCACGTAACTTGCAGCAGAACAGATGGGTCTGGTTCATTGTTAGCATCGTCTGAAAAGTTTAACAATAAAATAAATAAATTAGCGGTTAGACCCATCTTAAAATCTAAAAGCCATTTCTCCAGCGCCTGTAAATAACTTAACCCTTTGCTGGATTTACCTGCCTTGCACATAAAGGTGGAGATATGGGAAAAATAGATAACTGAGCGTGGCAGAACAGTGCCTTCTTGTGTGCTGCTGCACTTTACCAGGCCTGGTGGCCCTGCCATGAGTTAGGGAGAGGGGTCCCCATCCCCACGGACAGCTGTCATCCTCGAGGTGCCAGGGGGAAAAAACCTCTGCAGGAGTTTTGCATGGCCCAGATGCCGACACTCTTTTTTCTTATTCCAAAAGGGACTGGCAGTTAACAGCAGGGGTAATAGCCACCTTGAATTAAATCGTATGGAGGCAGAAGAAATAGCAGGGTATATGTGGAAATATCTGTTGCATATATATATTCCTTTTAAGAAACATGTTGGAGGTGCCATATCCATAAATACTAATAAGGCTGTTTGATTCCAATTTTCAGGTAAGATTAACATTTTATTGAGTATTATATCTGTCACATTCAATGCTTTAGTGTACCATCCTCTCAGGCTTATTAGCATAATTGCAGTGCTTAAGCAACAATAAAAAATTCAACAGTAAAATAGCAGTTAGCACAGGCAATTTGTTATCAAAAGCTTTTACTTAAGGACAGCTTTTGAGCATATTTATTATCAAGTTAGGGCTATACATTATTTTTATTTAGAAAAACAAGAGGGAAATAATGTAGGATTTTTTCTTTCTTAACGGCTAAATTAGAAGGCCTGAAAATTGGTCACAGCGTTTTTCTGTTTCTTAAAATTGCTCAGCAAAGTCACTTGGGGTGGGAAGTCGAGACAACAAAACAAACTCAGGTCTGGAGCAGGGCTGTGACGTTAATAACTCAGCAGAACAATTTTGATACGTCCTGATGCCACCTTAAGCTCCCTTTTTAATATTCCCTCGTGGTGTTCCAAGCTCTGAAGACACCATCCTCCCCATCCGTAATCGATGGCACTGCCATTGGAGCAGTGCAAGTCCAGGGGTGACCCAGCCTTGCACCTCAATGGTGACTGCAGCCTGGGAGGTGATGCAGCTGTGTGCTGCAGGGAAGATGTGCCTGCAGACAGGGGGAGGGACCAGATGGGACCCGCAGGAAGATGGGACTTTGGTCTCGGTGCTGGTTGTCTCTGAGGTCGGAGCAGAGCAGCAAGGTATGGCTGTGTGACAGCACTGCACGCTCTCCCTGTTTCTGTTCTCCCTTAGGGGAACAGTCCTTTTCCAGGAAAGCTGTAGTGTAGATGTGAATGCGTGTGTGCTTGTGCGTGTGCACCTGCTTGTGCACATACACGCATGTGTGCACTGACACATAGAAAGGCCCCGTTGCCAGCATGGCAAGTTTTCATGTGTGTATTTTAATTTTCAGCAAAAGACATTTTGAGGGTGAATTTTCTATGTGCATTTAAAATATGAAGTTGTACCTCATAAATGAAGAAGTAAATGAGTTTTAAACAAGAAGCCCTCAGACTAAGAGGTCCATCAAGAAAAGCACAAGCTTTTTGGTGAGAGGAAGACTGTTGCTTGTGACTCCTTTGCTGGAGGCTCTTTTCAGACCCTCCCCCTGCTTGAGTTTGCTCCTCCAACACCCTTCAGCTTTTGCTTGAGCTCTTCAGATTGTCACCCTCAGTTGTCCTTGTTGTTCTTCAGACGTGTGCGTACCTCCAGCATCCCTGTTCTCCTCCCCATCACTGGAACTTGGGGTCTCTCTCCTCTCATGTGTTTTCCTCATCCTTCCTTGTTATGGGAGACCTTCTCTGCCTTGTGCTGCTTTTTCAGAGGTCGCTCTTCCATCTTCTTGATGGATGACTTGTGGTGGACCTGTCATTCTTTGCCATTTTGGTGGTATACAATGCCCATGGTGAAGAGCTGCCACAGCCCTGGCAATCCTTGATCGGACTCAAAGCATGGACGAGCAAGAGGGGTAAACTTGTCTGGTTTTTTTTTTTTTTTTCCTTCCATTTTGACTTGTATCTAAGCTCACCTCAAGAGGAGAAGTGAAGGCGATGCTGCCCTGGGGCAGAAGTTCGTGTTCATAGTGAAACAGGATGTGCAAGCAGGTTGTAGGAATTGGGAAGGGAGTGCATGGAAACAGGTGAAACTAAACTGGGCACATATTAGAGAAGTGAAGTGTTTGTGGGGTCCTCTTTACAAAAAACATCATCTGTGAATATGTGAAATTTGAAAGGAGGTGTTTGTTTCAGATCCCTTTTTTTTTTTTTGGGTGCAAAAACCCATATTATTCCTCAGCGATAAACTGTGTGTTTCAGATTCTTGGGTAGTCCCGAGTATTGCATTGGTACACAGCTCACTCTTACGAAACTGCCTAGTACTGCACGGTGTTTAGACTTTATGTCAACTTTATGACGCTCCTGGGAAGGTGAATGCACAGAAATGGACTATGGAGAGTTAAACTTCCTGGGATCTTTGCTCTCCATCGAAATTTGTCTGTGATTTGAACTGCAGTTGAAATACTGCAGTTGAAATATGTGCTCTCTGCCTCTGTGGTCACCTCTAGGCATGGGGACTTGTTACTGCTCTCCCAAGAACACGCAGGTTCCTGCATAGTCCTGCAGGTCCCCGCTATTGCTGCTTCTGGTTCTGCTCATCTGTCTTTACTAAGTGTCCAACACGTTAGCTACCTGAGCTTCTCCTGCTTGCATCTAGGCTTATAGCTAGGTAGTGGTGAGTGTCTTCTGCAAGCACCCTTCTAGGTCCTGTGCACAGGCAGAGGGTTCCCACATCTGTAGTAGAAGCTGGGGGACCAGGGAAGGTGCTTTCTTGGGATGTTGACGTGATTGAGGGCACTTCCATGTGGCTCCTACCCGAGATCTATAGTCCTCCAATAGTTTAGGAAGGACCTTGCAGGTCCCTCTTGTAGCCCCTGGCTCAAAGCAGAGTTAGCTTCAAGGTTGGGTGAGATTGCTTAGGGCTTGTTATGGCAGAGGTGGCCTGGTGTGGTCTTGGGGGATGGTGATGGTTTGTGCCTTGGTCAACAAAAAGAAATGATATGGAGGGATTTGGAGGTTGTAGTCTGGTGTCAAGGTAGTGGAGCAATGAGGTTTCTGGGAGAGGGTCTGTATGAATGGTCAGCTGAGAGCCAGAGTCTGAGCACTACAGTGACACAGGTCATACATCGAATTCCCCTTGTGAACCAGGGAACACTGTGCCCAGGGCTGCAGGACCCGTGCTGCTCAAGGCTGGCTGCCACCATGGTCACTGGGGAAACTGCACAGCTCTCCTTCATGGTGGACAGGGAGGGATGATGGGAGGAGAGGGTTGGTGGCTGGAGCTGAGGCCGTACGTGAACATGTCCTCCTTGAGGAGGAAAGTGCCTGCATGTTTCTTGCAGGGAAAAAAATCGGCTGAAAGAATTCAGCAGTGATAAATGTCATAAAAATACTTATGCTGGAATTTGTAAAGCCTGAAACATCTGTTCTCAACAGTGCTTTGATCATGTTGTGAGGCTTTTAAAATGATACTTCCATGAAATAAGTGAGATCCTTATGGCTGCAGGATTCCTTTCAGTGCCCTTTTTTTCATGGAGCAAAAAGGCAAATTTCACAGGGAACATTACATGACTTGAAACACATATTTTAATGGTTAGTATCAACCAAACAATGTTTTATTAGGTGCTAGGAAAATGTTCCAGTTACCCCAGGAAGCAAAGCACTCCGATTTACTTTTAAGCTTATGGGAGCTGTACTTTGAAAATAAAATAAAATAAATCAAGAATTCATTGCTTGTATATGACTGTATTCACAACCAAAACAAACACAGTGAAATGAGCTTAAACACTTTGAAGTTGTTGTCAGAAAAGGGCCTTTTTTGGTTTTTGTTTCCAGGCAGAGCTGCAGATGAGCCGGGATGTGGGTGTTTTTAGAGGGACACGCAGCGAACAATTGCAAGACACCGACAATTTACTTTCCTCAGTGTGCTGCTTTGGATTGAATAACTTTTTAGTCATCCATTTTTCTCTGAGGACTCATCTTTTCCCCTTTCCTCATCGTTTTAGCAGGCTTCTGCCTGTTGTCCTTCAAGCAGCTGCATGTTTGTGGCGGAAATGTTGTGATGCTGAATGTCGTGGTGTTTTAAGGAGCATGAAGAGCTCCAGTCACAGAGCTGGGTTCTTTGCACTGTAATGCCTGGCAGGAGGATTTCTGCTCCTCTGCCTTCCTGCTACATGTAGGGAAAAAGATTCTCCTGGGCTGTGTTTGCAGAAACAGCCTGTAGGACACAAGGTGCAGCAGGAAGTAGGGAGAAATTGAAGAGATGTGGAATGAAGAGGTCTTCTCTGCCATGTTCTTGTATACATACTAGGTAAATACTTTCCTGCTGCTGCAGCCAGTGAGTCCAGCAGCTCCCAGCAGGATGCCGGGGCAAGGCTCCTTTCTCCCATCTTGGCTCCGCTGGATAGGATGAATGGTCCCATGTGTGGCCCTGGGGCTCTCCCCAGCAAGAGGAGCCTGGGGTCATTAATGGTTTCTTCATGTAAAGACTGCCCAAGCTGTGAAAGGAGAAAGAGTTATGGTCATAAATAACAGAAGGAATACATCTCTGCTTTCTAGTAAGGTTCTGGGTGTCAGGGGTTAATTTATGAAAGCTAAATTGTTTAATTAATTTTTACAGCACCCAACAGGTGAACAGGTGGCTTATTACTGTGACATATCCATTTATAGCAGTTTTCCTTCACTAACACCTGCAACTCAGTTCTGTTAAAATGCTCATGCTGTCTGCTAATTATTTACCAATGATTTACAAGTATAGAGTGCAACTAAAATGCTTTTATGCTGAAGACTACACTGCACACCTAAGATTCCTGGGATTTGTGCCGCTGTACTACCAGGTACGATCCCATCATCACCTCTGGCCTTCTGATGGAGGACTCCTTGTACATGCATGAGCAGGAGGCAGCCTCTCGCCCGCCCGCCCGGGCCTGCACGTGGAGGGGCCGCGTTGTTTGTGAAGGGCTTGCTACGCGCATGGCTGTGGTGTATGAGGGGATCTATGCCCTTTGCTTCCTTGCAGATCAATTTTTGCTATTTTGAGTTACTTTATTCCCCCCTACAAAGGCTCATTCTTCTTCACAAGTGACGGCAGAAGCAAACTTTAAAAAAAAACACTGTATGATGTGCTTGTTTTTGTTACTCTTTTTTTTTTTTAAAAAAAAAGAGTAAAATAGCGTAGAAGTCAAGTAGCAGATTGAGTTCTGACTCAGCTGGTAACTTATGATCCTATGCTATTTCTGTAACATTTTTAGCTTATGACCAAATTTTTCTAATATTAGGACATTGCCACAGAAAGTGTGTCAGAGTCCCAGGCTGCCAGAACCTATCACTGTACAGAATATGTACATTTCTGAGCAAGTGTGCAGGAGTAGTCCAGTAAGTTCTTTGAGGTTTTAAATTGCCGCAATTTCTTTTTTTTTCCTGTGGCGTGTTTTTTTTTTGTTTGTTAGTTTGTGTTTTTGTTTGTTGATTCACTTGGCAGACAATGCCGTGCAGAACAACATAGCTGCTTTTTGTTTCTTTCACAGTCAGGCACTGAGCTGCCATGCCCAGCTGAGTCTCTTGCAGGCTGGATTTGCTTTACTGGTAGATTTTCAGCCGGTGTAAACTTCTATAAGCCAATTCAAGCTGTACTAACTATATGGATTTTATGGAAGTTGAGAATCTGGTCATACAGCTCTTGGTTTTAGTAAGGAAGGAGTTCTGGAGGTGGTCGTCCTGTTCTAGACAGGCAAGAAAGTACATGCAAAGTTTCTCTAAGCCCAAGAAAAGCGTGTGTGAACAAATAAGCATCTGTGTTGCAGTACAAGAGAAGGCTATTACTGAGGAAATCCCAAAGTTTACAAGTTGTTGTTTTTATAGGTTCAAATCTGCTGTGGTTTCAGAGTACCTAAGGACACTTAAAATAATGAAACTCCAGACAGTCCAGCCCAAACATGCATGACACACAGCAGCAAAGCAATCGTTGTGTTTAGCACTACCAGTCAGCTAGCTAATGCACAGCTGCTCTGGGATTTTGCATTTAATTTTTGTCTGGATAATAACGAGGAATGCAGGGTTAACGATCTGTGTCCGGTTTCCCTCCAAAGTGCTTTATTTGCACTTTGTGGCTGCTTTTCATGGTTCTTTGCAGCAGCCCCAAAATGTCAACTGACCTGAAGAAATCGACAATGGATGCTTAAAAAATCTGAAAGAAAAGCTAGAAAGGTTGCTGCTTTCTAGCTTTTCATGTGAACACCTTGTATTCAGATTCCCTTTGATTAAATAACCAGTAAAACCTATGCACATGTACTCCAATTAAAATTTAATGAAGTAAGAGGATGTATTCATATATGCTGACTAATGAGGGAGGAATAGATTCCAGTAACTGCTCCGCAAGCCCTTTGCTTTGCGATCAGGGATCGGTTTACTAGAAAGCTACTCAGCAGCTGTGGACCTCCTCCAGCATAAACAACCCTCAAAAGTCTGGGTTCTTACAGTTATAGCAAGAGGCGATGATGGCTTGTACGTGAAATAACGTGGCTCTCTGTAGGGCAGAGCCTTAGCAATGAAGCCCGGTTTGGCTGATTGCAAGAGATGAGGCAGGGCTCCTGCCCTAACGTGCTCCATTGGAAGACGTCAGGGAGTTGCTGAATGTGTGTTTTACATCTGCTGTTGTATCAAAACTCTCATCAAGGAGCAATTGTATCAGTGGAGCAACACATAGTGGAGCAAGAAGGGAAAGCCCTGTTTGCCCTAATTTTTTAGTAGGGAAATTGGTGCTCAAATGGAGGCTGTATGACAGCTAAGCTCATGTCAGAAAATGGGCAGGTTTTAGTGCCTCTGCCTTTGCAGGATTACTGGGCAGTTGCTTTGGTACTCGTGTTCCCAAAGCATTACAGCCCTGCTTTGCAGACCATTTTGCTTCTAAAATGTTGCTCACAACAGCGGGGAATGCAGAGACGTCTGCGTGGACAGTGAAATGACCTGCCAGGAACGGTGCAGAGACTTGCTTACTTTCACACTGCCTCTGTCTCTTCCTGAGCATTTCCACCTCTCGTGCTGCTGCAGAGTTCCTGCATCATCTCATACCCAGGATGGGGGCTGGAGAAATGGTGTAAATAGAGCTCATCTGCTCATTGCACAGTGCCCTGTAGCTTCAGCTCTGCATGGGCATTGATATCCCACCTTTGAAGTGGAATGTGGCAGCAGAGTGATGCTGCAGAGCTATGTTAAATGGCACTTATGCAGAAACAGTGAAAGATCCTGCTGTATCCTCTCTTAGTAATGGGTTGGGCAACAGAACGGAAATGCCATGGTGGAATTTGCCTTTGCTGCTGACCCTTGCATGACGCGCGAGAGCCCCTCATCACCAGACCTTTGTTTTGCCTTATCCAGAATACAAAGCAATGTTTCATCAGTATGGCTGGCTGTTTTCCTTCTGCCTTGACTCAGTGGCAGAACTGCAGCAAACTTTCCTGAGGTATACCGGGTTTTCCAGTTGTCGTCTGCTTCAATCCCTATTCCGTCCTGCAAAGGCTCTCGCTTGCTGTGTTGCAATGAAGTGCTGAAGAAGCCTTCAAAGGGAAGTGTGACTCTGGAGCTGAGATCTTGTGCTGTGTTTTTGGCCTCGAAAGCTGCTCTTGGAACAGTAAGCATGAGATTTCTCTTGAAACCTTCTTTGTGTGCCTTTCTGAAGCAATAGCTGGAAGGAGAAGACCTGTCAGTTGAGTTCTAAAATAGAAACTTATTGGCTCTGAATACACTGGGGACATTATTTAAGGTCAGTTGATCTGTGAGAAGGCACAACTTATCTAACGCAGCCTAAGGTTAGTTATGCAACAGACGGGCTGTCCTTTGTTGAGAAGAACAACTTCAGTGTGTGCCTGTGAAAATCAAAGGTCTTGCTGAAGGCATGTTGTGTTCTGGCTGGAAGCTAGTGGGTATCTTCCTCTAGTGATTTTCCTTCTGTAGTAGATTATCATTGCAGAAGGGTTTCCAGTGGAAAAGGCATTCAGCAGTTGCAGGCTGCAGAGGCTGAGCTGCTAGTAGATGTGTACTTTGGTGGGTGGTGGTGCAGGACCATGTGCGTATGGTATTGTTTCAGACCAGCCTTTACTTCCTTCTCTTCTCCACCATATGTGTCTCTCTCATAGACCAGATCACTGGATTGTCTAGATGTGTACATAGAGCAGTATTTTTAAGGTAAACACTGAAGAGGGTTTTTTTTTCTGACTTACAAGAGAGAGATGTAACAATTTGCTGTTTATTTTGGTTTAAAATAGGAGGTTTGCAGCGTGCTGGCTGCGTGGCACTGACATCCCCTTTCTTGAAGAACCTTTCTTCCCTCTGTCATCTCATATTAAAACATGCTGCCTGGCCAAAGTGCCATTGTCTCTCTAGAGAGTCTCAGCATCACTCAGCAAATCAAAGAAAGGGGATTTTTCTTTAAAACTAGGATGGGTCTCCTGTGCCTTGTGGTGTGGGTAGGAGTGAGCAGTTCTGGGTAACCATTTTTGGGTTTGAGCCTTTGGGCACAGTGAAAAATGCTTTATCACTTGTGCAAAGCTAAGCATAATATTCAGCAAAACTGCCTGATGGGCTTGTGGACTGTCTTCTTTCTATGCTTTTTATTTGTGTGGTGTGTGTTGGGAGGTTTCGTATCTGCAGAATGAGGGTATTTTAAGGAGCTTTGCACAAATATTGGTCTTGCATGGTTTGTTAGCTGTGCACTCCTGAGCAGAACAAGGGGGTGATGAAAATAATCAAATATTGTGCGCTTTTCTTTGAAGACTTTATGTAAGAGATAGAAAAATTAAACCTTAAAAGGAAATAACCAAGGCATATAGTCATAAAATGCTGTTTTTCCTAGAAGTTCAACTTTATATATATAGACTTGGTGAAATCCAAATCATCTGCCGTGGAAAGGTGGTGACTGTGATATTGTGTGACAGTGGGGGAGCTGGGGAGCAAACTGGTCTGGCTGCAGTGATCCCTGGTCTGGGCGCCTCGGAGATGATGGTGCTCTGAGGTCAGGATTGTTCGCATCTCCCTTGATGCACCTTGGGACCAAAAGGGTTTTTCCTAGTTGCCTATTGCTCTAAAAGTCTTTTGGCTGCCCAGCTCTGTGTTTCTGTAAGCTCCCTTTGAAGTACGCTAAGGCGTTACAGTTAATAAGAGATTTCCTCTGCCTTACAAAATCGGACTCCGCCTTCCCCCGTCTCAGAATCCAAAATGATTAGCAGTTTCTATAAATCCAGACCTATGGATTTTATGAGGACCCCTGACAGCCAGGGTGATCGTGTTCTCCCCGAGTGTTTCCTAAGTAGGAAGAAATCAATGCGTCAAGGGGGACTGTGCCTGACATCTATTAATTACACTGTCCCTATACATCTAACATATCAGAAAAGGGTCTGAAAGGCAACCCCCTCTGCCCTGGCTAATTGATACAGAGACAAATTGGCACAAGTGAATGTAAACTGGTTCCTAAAAAATAAAAAAAAGGGACCATTTGTTTGGTAGTTGGAATTGGAAAGAGCAGTTGCAAACTGGAATAAAATATATGGTTGTGTGAGATACTTGGCTGCAACAGACCCCGTAAATGGTCCCACCAGCCCCACAGTGCCCCATGCTAAATGCTTGGGAATAAAACACGTCCTGCTGTTAATGCTGCATCAAATGAAGGCATTGTGGTACATGCCTGGAGCGATGGGCTGGGGGATAATTACTGTTTTCTTCCAGTGTTCCATGGATGAGATGATTTTGAAGGTTTACCATCCTGACTTCTGTAGTACACATTAAGCTGAATATGACATCAGTGTTAAGAGTTGTGGCACTTGTGGTTATGGCTTTGGGATTCCTTATATTTACTTTCTAGGGAACTAAAATTCAAAACAGCTTTTATGGCTGTCACGAGAATACTGTCAGTTTCGAGAGAGGTGGGTAAATGTGTGTTGACCTTTAACTAATATGGCTGTATCCTATTTTCTGTTTGTTTCCAATTAGAAGTAGTATGTTATGATTTTTTAAAAAATCGTTAAAATAGGAAAGTTATTTAACTGCAAGACTTCTACTTTTTCCCAAAATAAAGATGGTGAGTTGTCCAAGGGCAGAAATTTTCATACAATTACTGTTAGAACCTGGAATTCAAGATCTAATAATAGTATGCGCCATCTGCCACCAGGGGTGGAAGAACAAGACCAAACCCTGGACTGCTGTAAGCAGTTTTAATTTGCAGCTTGCAGCGAGGCCACAGGGCTTCAGATACTTCTGTGGAGGAGAGGACGGGATTCTTGGTTGCCACTGCTGATCCTCTCCCTGAGCTCTTGGGTTTTTTGCACTGTTAAATCCCACATGCAACATCTTGTCATTGCTCAGTATAGTTAGTTGTGCCTTCAGAGTAAAATAAGGGAGAGCACTGACTGTGCCAGCCTTGACCCAGCTCTGGAGCTACCTGCAAACTCCTGGTTGTCACAGATGAGAGCTGGACTTGCAGTTTGGGAAGACAATGACTAGTTTTTTCATGTGTTTTGATGGTTGTGGGCACATCTGGCTGAGATGGAGGAGGTTGTCTCCCCGTGCTGCTGCTTAAAGGGCATTTCTCTCCTCCTTATTTTCCTGGATGTGTATTGCAAAATAATTTTATACCTTTGTTCCTAGGACTTGGGATCCTTTTCATGAGCTGCGGTGGATCTTTTGCTACCTTAGAAAGAACAGAACGTATTTTTCCACTTTTTAAAATGTACTTTGCTAAACAGGTATTTTTGTCAAATTGCAGTTTCCTCCAAAACATTTTTCTTTATATAGAAAATGGGATTCCACCTCTCCTAGACCTTCTCCTAACAGCTGTTCTGCTAGCTAAATGTCACTGAATTAAAAAGAATCAAGAATATGATGTTTTTGGATAAAGGCTTTAGTTGACTATTTCGGTCCCGGGTAGAAGAAATCCTCCTGTCTTTTGAATGTTGAGATAATCTGGGGATTGTTAACCTGCTATTTTACCTTGCAGAACATTGTAATACTGCAGCATTTCTGGAAAGCTGTTACACGTGTATATAAACATGCTTATGTATATATATAAACATGCTCTGTGCTGGCTTTTGCCTTGCTCCCCCACCCAGAGAAATGCTGGGGCACCTCTGTACAACCCTCAGTAACTGAGTGTGCTGCTGGTTTTGGCAACTCAGCTTTTGGAGCTGACCTATAACGGAGTTGATGCAATGGGATAGTTTCAGGTCGGGGCGCGTAGGAAAAGGGGACCTGTGCCAGTCTTTTGAAGGTTGCTTTGATTTGTTACCGGGCACAGTGAGGACTCCTGGGGTATTATCTGAGGATTAAGTGCAACATTAAACATTGGAGCTGGCTTGTCAAAGAAAGGGCAGTTTATCAAAATATAATTTATAACCAACAGTTTACTACTAGCTACAGTAATTAATGCGGAACAAGACGGGACCCATCATTAATGTGCTTTGTTGTCTCGGCTTGCATTACTGCTGCTGGCAAGGCCAGCTTCTGAGGCTAATGAAGGACAGGGAAGAAAGAAATTTGTGCTGTTGTTAGCTGATGGTAGTATTTCTCCAGGTCACACACTGTACTGTGCATTGCATCTGATCACAAATCTAAGCGAGACATATCTGTCCAGTAAAAGCTGGTTTTACAAATTCTTGCTTAGAGAGGCAAGAATTATTGTTCACGCCAAGGTCACTCGGAGCTGATGACAAACTGTTAACATTGGGATGGGGGAGAGGGTGTGCAGGCTGCTCTGGAGGATGGGGAAAAAAACTTTTCACCTCATCTGCAGTGATCCAAATCCTGCTGGGGTTTTTGGTGAGGGAAGGCAGTTGGCATCCAGTGGTGGTGGTTAATGAACTTGTCTGAGGGAGGAGGAAAATGGAAGAGGCTTTTCCAACATTTCCTAATGGCCAAGTGCCCAGACGAGGGCAGCGGCTGGTGCTGTGTTGCTGATGGGAATCTCTGTTGGTAAGGAGCTTGTGGTTGGTTTGAGATGGGTCCCACTTCCTGAGAGCCCATCTTCAGCTGCCTGAGAGCCATATGACTTCAGCAGAAGTTTTCTTGTCATGCTAGTTTCCAGAGAGATGTTTGGAGCCGTTTCCAGCATTGGATTAAGCTGCAGCAGCAGTGTGAGCTCATTTTGGTGTTTTGGTGAGGGGTGGGCCGGCTGACGGCTCTCCTAACATATATAAGGAGTTTGTGTTAAAATAAACAAAACTGTTCCTGTGGTCTGTTTGCTGTATCAAGTCTGTCTTTTCCTATATTCCGAAGAAAGATCCCACAATGTCATCAAACTTTGAGAAATACCTGGGCCTGGAGAGGCTTGGACATGGGAGCCTGTCAGGTCTCCTGCATGGAGATAGCAGTGGGAAAACCATGTGCTGTTGAAACTTGGCACTCTTGAACTCCATGGTCACTGTAATCTATTGTGATATTATCTTAGAAGAGTATTTTTTTGTTTAGCGCCCACCCTTACTTTAAGCGTTTAGTCAAACAGTGCTTTCTGACCACCATGGCGGCAGCACCTAACTGGGGTGCTTTTATAGCAGAGTGTGTTGTATGATAGTTTTATTGAGCATTGCACACACGGTTGAGAAGGATGTTTTAAAGTGCCTTGCGTTAGCACTGATACGTCTACTGACGTTTTCCAATAGCATCAGGGTTATCTGCAGGGAATCCAGAGGAACAAAACTAGAAGGTTTCAGCAGTTCTGCTCCAGCCAGAACCATGTAAGCAATATTCTTGTGGTTCTCTCTGTGCATCTCTTTCAACATGTCCTTTTTGGCATCTTTGATGATAAAATCAGATAAATTCACTTCATGTTAAGATGACAAGGTAAATGGTACATTTGCCAGTTTCATTTCCATGGCCTTGGTTATAATGGTTTTTGCTGTGTGCCCTTAGTCATCCCTGTTGCTGGCTGTAGAGGGTGGAGGGATGTGCTTTGTGGGGGATTATGTACACCCGTCATGTCCTTTTTTAGGTTGCAGCTCTTGACCTCCTTACTTATCCCATAAAGGAGTCTCTCGAACATTGGCTAATCCCACCAGGGTTTATGCAGGCTGGCTGAAAGCCAAGTTCTCCCTGGGTGGGTGCAAGATGCATCAAGGAGTTTGAACATTTGTGTCCTGGCTTGCCTGAATTAGTCTTAGTCGAAGCAGCTGGATGACTGGGTAATGCAGTGTTAAGCCATCACTGTTAAATTAATGCCGGATGGGTCATGACAATTTTATGACAATTAAGTATATTTGTGGGCAAACTATGGGGCTGGTCCAGAGAGATGCAGAACAGGGAAATCATTGAGAAATGGAGTGTCCTTAGTGTGCACACTTAGTAGGTTCAGACTGCAGAGCTGACCAGATGACTTGCCACAGAGTTGAAAACCTTGCTGTTGGTGATTTATTTTTCTTCAGAAATATTTAGTATTCCAGTTGTTTTGAGATTTTTATTGTTGGATTGATGTTTGTGTTGTAGCAGCAGGTGAATTCTCTCTTTGGGACCTTTAGTATATTTGATAATGATGCATTTCTCTGGGAGCCACAGGACATCACAGTCAAGGATTCTGGAGTAGAGTGTGTGGCCAGAAACAGCTATCTGAAAAATGAACGTTTCTGGCTAAAATATCAGTGCTCTCATCTGTTGCAGAGAGGGTCAAAATGCCGTAAATGGCATAGTTTGGTTTGAAGCTGGAGCCAGCAGATTACCCATCCCCAGTAGTTGCAGTGTCCTCCCCTTTTGGAGAGCTCTTAAGAAATTTTTGCTAGAATTAGATTCATGCTCTGCAGCGAGGTGGGAGGGAAGTTCTAAATATTTTGAATACTTTTGAAAACAGTAATAATCTAATCACAATGAATAGCACAATAGTGATGTGTAAACAGTGGTTCAAATGTTGCTCAGTAATCTTTACCCACTGTGTGTAGTGCCTTGGCATGGATTGCAACCAAATTCTAGTTGCTTTTCCAAACATGAAATTGGTTCATTTCCCCAAAGAAAAACTTGTGTTTGCTGCTTCATGTGCCTGTATCCAGAAACACATGCATAAGTAGACTTGGTAATACTAAGGCTGTCTTAGTGAGGAGTGTGTCGTCGGCAAGCTTTCCAGTATTTGTAAAAGGTCTCCAAGGGGTAATAAAATCTTGTTGTTGGGAAAATTGGTCTAATTTTGAGATTGAGAGGTGTGAGAATAAAAGATGCTTTACTGTAAATTGTAGATAGATAACAACAGAAACTCAAATATTGGAAGAAGCTGGGTATCACACAAACCACACACTTTCACATCACTAAAACAAGAGCTGTGCTCACACAGAAATGTGAACCTCTTTGCAAACCACAGAAAGTAAAAGGGAGCACTCCTGTTTCATTATTGATCTAATTGCTCTTTTCTTGATATGAGAATAGATATGAAATGCTCTTGAATATTCCAGCATGCACAAAAAAAAAAAAAAAAAGACCATCACTTTTGGAAACTTAAGGGTGTAGCACATACTGATAAATAGCAAGGCCGTTTAATTCTGAGAGTTACAACTACCTATATAACGTCACCTAATTGTTCTTCTGGAACTGAATATATTATACCTTTGATGAGAACTTTCCACTTGGGAGTGATATTAAATGAAGAGAGCCTAGCCCATATTTTCGTGTGACTAATCAGTTTTGGAAGATCAGTTGGTGCAATCTTTTAAGTAAGTCCTGTTTTAAGAAAAAGATCCTCTGGGTGTTTTGGGGAACCTCTGTCTTGGGTTCCTCCAAAGCTCCCTTCCAACACAAATTGCTCTACAGTTCTTTGTGGTCTTTGCCTTTATCTGTAATCTCTTTCCTTTGGTTTACAATCCCATTTAAGACCAAGTTTCCTAAGTAACATGTAAGTTTAGGCCTGCGGGACTTGTGCAAAATGTGTGTGGTTAAAACCTTGCTGTGTTTGCGTGTGAGAACAAACATGCATACAAATGAGGTTCCTGGATTGATCCAGCGAAGGCTGGACGCGTTTCAAAGATTTGAGAGTCTAGCAAGGCGTGCTTTTCTGTGGGGGAACTGTGAAGGTGAGTGTCAGTCTGTGCTCACCTCCATGTTTTACAACACTCTTCCATTTATGATCTCCACCAGCTTTGCTGCTCTGCCTGCTCCTGCCAGCTATTGCACCTCCTACTCTTCTGCCAGGCTGAGCAGATTCTGCAGGCAATGCCAGCTCCCTGCCTAAGCTCTTTCCGAGGCTGCAGGCAGAGCTGAGGGATGGGGCTCCTTGGTTCTTGGGTTTTGCTACTGGCTTGCTCCGGTGGTATTGGACACCTTCTTGCTGCCTGGGTTTCAGCAAGTTCTTTCTCCCTCCTACAACTGTCCTACAACTTAATAAGCACCTGCGTCACCGAATTTGGGACTCTCTGCTCGGACTGCACAGTGGCTGTTTTCTTGTAGTGGCTAGTTCATCCCAAATACCTGAGGGTAAGAGAGAAGTGAGATACAACCTTTAATAAAATGTTTTTGAAGCAGTTTAGTTAGTTTTGAGTACGAATTTTCGCTTCCTGAAGCCTCCAGCACTTCAAAATGGTCTAGAGATTTGTAGAGGTCACTTCCGGCAGTAACCAATGATAAGAGGTGGCGAGGAAGAGTGACTTCTCTTGATAGCTTGTTCTTAAGACATATCAATGACTTGTTTGATGAATGAGTGATGAATTTTTGCCTGAATCCCCTCACAATTCACTGTAGCTGTAAATCATGTTCAGCTCATTGTAACTTTCCTTTCTTGTTTATTGATTTGTTGATTATTCTCCCTCCCCCAGGAAAACCAAATTAATTAGTTCTGTTTAAACCAAGATGAGGATAAATCTCCAACTGGCAAGAACATGACTGTATATTGGAGAGAGGTCACTTCTACAGAGAAATGGCTTGGTAGTAGTTGTCCAAATTGGTGTATCACCATCCGTGTTCCTTCTGAGGGCATTTTCCCTTGAACTGTCATGCAGTCCCAAGGGAATGAAGACAAACTCACACAAACCCATGCAAAAGTCAGCCTCACAGAAATGCTAGGAACTTACTGGCTTTGGGTCTCTGTTGCTGAGCCAGTAGGAGAGGAAGTTGGCTTCTGGTTTAGGCAGATCAAGCCAAACCCTGATTTGTTTGCATTTTGCACCAAGTTTTGTTTCGTTTTGTTTCTGGAATGGCAACTGTATATAGAATATAATGTGGAAAAGATTAAGTAAGCTCCTTTCAGAAAAGCTTTATCAGATGTTTGCCAAAAAATAAGAAAAGGATTATGATTTTGTTCATTGTTTCCTCATAGTTCAGAAAAACCATTCTTTTGAGTCAAGGTGAATTGTTGATGTGTTTGTGGGGTTAAATAGCTGTTTCCAAGATGCAGGTAAATAGCACCTGCAAGCTTCCAGATGCTACCAGGAGAAGTAGTAAACAATTATCTCTGGAAATGTGCAGATCACATGCTCAGGGCCTCTTCCTTGAAGGGTTTCTGTGCCTCTTGTTTGTTGGTATTTCAGTAGCATGTTAAAGACCTGAGTTTGGATCAAGTCTCTGTGGACCAACACTGTAACAACAGGCCATGACTGTCTCCAGTGAGGTGGTAGCATGGGCTGCAGGCACAACAGATGGATGGGAAGAATGAAGGGGCAAAGAAGAGAGGATGAATATGGTGCTTCTGTCAATGTTTCAGCAAAGCTGGTGATATGCAAGACCCATTTTCAATAGCAATGTTGAATACTAATGCTTTGCTTTCTTCCAGACTGTTGCTAATAGTGGTTGAATATCACTGTGCCTGCTGGATGGGAGCTGGGGAGAGGAGAAGCTGTCTACCCTAAACTCCATGTGGAGACAACAGCTGAACCAGGGGCAGGAAATGCTGATCCCTCACAGCTGTGGACAATAAGAAATACATTTGTAATCCCCAGACAAGTTCAGAAATTCTAATCCTCTACCTTGCTGCTGTTTTCTATAGCCTTTTGAACCAGAAGCTGGAGAGCACCAGCATGTGTGAGTTTGATTTCCATTGTTTTTACAGGCGGTCACTTTTAAGTACAACATCGCGTGTACCTGGCGTTCAGGTGCTCAGCTCATGTAATGCCATTTTGAATCCTATGAATCTATGCATCCGCTTTCCAGGAGAGTGGTCCAGTTCCCACTGAATGATCATGCCTTCCTAAACTCTTACAGTTCTGCTTGATGATGTTCTTCCTTCCATCACAAACTATGGTGTGGTGCTGAGCTGAGTACCCACCCAGAGATGACCACGTTTCAGTGGCATATGAAATGATTCCTGAGTTTGTAAAGCACTTTAGGATCCTCTAGGATGGAAAGTATTGTTGTTTGTTTGTCTGAGCCAGTATTTTCACCGTGCTTTACTTCTATTGCTCCTGTTAGATGTGTCAGTTTTCATTACATCTTCAGATAAGGCTCATATGAAATGGGCTTCTGTTTTGTTTTCTCACCAGAGGAGCGATTCATATTCAAATAGAGATGTTGTATTACTCTAAGCCAACCTTCTCCCTGTGTGCTAATGGGAGGAGAGGGAGATGCAGGCATGGACCAAGCAGGATTATTTTTCTCCTACTGCATTTAGAAACTTTCCAAATGGCTTTTTAGGAAGGCACGCAGACTTAACTGCTTTGCACGGGAGAATCTTGGTCTTGCATGTTTTAAGAACATGAGATGAACCTGAATCTCATCACTTGTCTGTTTGGGCTGCAGACCCATATGCTACCAGCAATGTTGTCCAAAAAAAAAAAAAAAAATTTACAGTGCCTTTTAAGTTGAGGTTTATTCTTAACACTAGTTTGTGCTTGTCTTGAGGCAGGGACTCCACAGGCACTTTCTGCAGCGCAGCTGAGACCATCAGCTCACTATCTATGCTGCTACCTGATGCTTTCTTCAAAGGAGCTGGTTGCCGTCCATGGAGGAGGAGAGCTGCACAGTCTAACACACATTTCTGACCTTGTTAGAAATGGATGCTGGCTGGCTAAACTTGCTCAAGAAACTTTATCACAGGTACTCTAAAATAGAGAGGATGGGTGCTGAGGTTCCAGCTGGGGGTTCATGTGTATTTAAAGCTGCGTTGCTCTGTCACCTGCAGCTCAAAGTGAATGTCTTTGTAGACCTCTTGGAGCCTATTGCCTGTCCCATAAACGCCCAGACTGAGATAATAGTGTATTTTGTGGAAATCTATAAAATCCAGGTGAGTATCCTCACTTTAATTAAAGTGACCTTAGCTCACCAAGCCTACTCAAGAGGAGATTTGCCACGTTTTAACCTCACAGCTCAGTTCAGTCTATTTGCTTCTTTGGTCCTTCCAGGTTAGACTTGGCCATGTGAAATGATCCTTGATCACTTGCCCTTTTCATTCCCACAGACTTTGTGGAACCGGTTGAATATTCCTCAGGTGCTTTGAGGTTTTTAGATATATGTGACAAATGAAGAGACACTGATGCTTTCAAGGTAGCACCTGAGGACTCAGTGAGCCTTGGAGTGTCTATTGACTTTAATGGAATAGTAGTGGCCATGTCCTTTTTGTTGCTTTAACAGTTCAATTACATGAACAGGCTGAGAGCGTTGCGAGGATTGAAAATATTCTGCGTTTTTGTTGGCATAAAATTAGAATTTATGTGAAAGTTTTTCCAAGGAGGAAGGAAGAAGAGAGACGTTGACAGGTCTTCATAGCAGATTGTAGGTTCATTCACTGGAGGGCTGGTGAGATAAATGTGAAGCTTGGTTACACATCACCTAAATACTTTCTGACTTAAGAGCATTTGAGCTGGAATCACTTGCAATTAGCATAGGCTTGGCAGAAACTGGCAGTGCTGCTGTTTGCATAGAAACTCTTTGCATAGTCCAGTTGTGCCACTGGGGAAAACTGCTGTTAGTGAGTAGCACAAGTGTAGTCTTGAGTTGATGTCTGTGCAGTGACTGCTCTTGCAGCAGCTGATGCCCTTGATGGCACAGTAGCAACTCTAAAAACAAGAGCACAGCTGTATGTCTCCTGTACCTGGTCTCTCTCACCCAAATGTGATGGTCTTTAACGTATTTATAATCATAGCCACACGCTTTTTAGGTAGCTGTTGGTGTCTGGGAGCTTTTAACTGCATTGCTTGTGAGAACCTGGGCCTGTGCAAGGTCCAGGGAGCTGTAAGCATTGTTCTTCATAGTCTTCTTGGATGAGGCAGTTTCCACTACAGCTGACTGTGGTCAGGCTGATGCAGAGTGCAGCCTGTTGTAGACTTAAACAACCTGTCTGGGATCAATTGCCCAATTGACACAATAAATTATATTTAAGAGTTTGTTAAATTAGGTAAATAATGAGGACCAGAGGGCACCTGCTGGTCCCCATAACCTGTATTGCTGCTTAGAGGTTGGGCAAGGTGTCTCCTGCCTGCTTGATGGAGCCTGGGAGCTTGTGAGTGGGTGGCGTGGGAACTGGGGACAACTGAGGATTCATACAGGGATGCGGAGTTGCTCCTTGGGGCAGAAAAATAAACGTATGATTCTTGGCCCTAGAATGAAGAAAACAAGACGCTGTGGACTTGTTGCAACCTGTGCAGTCTGTGAATGTTTTCTTCTTGTCAGATGCTGCTGTCACATAAGTACTTTTATTGCCAAGGGCCAGGGAATGAACTAGTGAAGTGGGAGAGAGGGCAACTTATTGAAGGGCTATGTGTTGTGAAAGCCAGTGCATCAAATGTACAATTCTTCACTTGTAATGTTTATTTTATTTGCGTGGGGCGAGAAGGAATAGTGATGCAGGAGGTACATCTGTCTCGTCCCTGAGAAAGCGCGTGTTCAGATGAGAAGGCATTATGCATACAGTGCCTGAAATTAGCCCTAAAGAGGTATTCAATACATTACTAAGGCGTTCCACATCTTAGTAATGTATTGAATATACCTGGATAAGAAACAGTCTGATTGAAGTATTAAGCTTATTGTAGTGGATCTGCTGTGACTCATCAGGAAATTGAAAGTCTTGAGACAAAGCTCACCCCGCTTCAGCCTTTTTGGAAGAGATGGGAATTAGTCTTAGACGGGAAGTAATTAATTGTTCTGTGATTGTCATAAATAGGTAGCAAACAACAAGCTCATACTGAAGTATTTATATTCTAAGCCCTGTCTTGCAAGCCCAGCTATCAAGATTCTCCATCAGACAGACAGTGAAAAAGAAAGTTCTCTGGAATGAGCAGCGCTTCCACCTACAGACGTTTAAGCGAGACAGGATGGAGGTGAGCTGGTAGGCTGCATGCTGTAATAAGCCGTTTACTAGGATAATGGCTGCAGGCTACAAATGCCATTTCTACTTGGTCTGTCTACTCAATGCAAACATTAAAAAAGAAAAAAGGAAAACCCTTTCTACCTCAGAAGTCTGTAATACTCTTAATCCCCAGTGTACTCTGTGAATATTAACCGAGCCAATGTCGCAATGGAGGTGGATGACATGGGCGCGCAGCCTTCATCCACCTGAGAAACTGAGGCAGTGGGAAGGACTTTAATTTAGGCTTCTGGTTTTAGACTGGGACAAAATCCTGGGCAACAGCCTGGCTTGACAGTGAGCAGGATGGAGCTGTCAGTCCTTGGCGGGAGCATGCGAATTCTGACTTCAATAGACTAATCCCATAAACATAGGGTTTCCTTTGGAGAGATGCTGGAGTCACAGAGGGTGCATTGGCAGAGGTGGATTGTGAGGGTATGAATGTGTGCAGGAATATTTCTCTAATTTGGTGAGTAGCTATAGCCATTATGTATCTGTCTGACTGTGGGATGTTGCTGGAAATCCAGATGTTGGGAAGAGAAAGAAGAGAATCAAGATGATCAAATACCTGTTTAAAAAAAAACAACGCCCAAGGAAAAGGAGCTTGATGGCTTTGTGTTTATCTGCAGTGAAGTCATGGCAACAGAGCACTCATTTAGCAAAATTAACTGTTTCTCTTACCATAAAAAAAAATCAAATGAAAACGATGCAAGAGAACATCCTTTTATCTCAACCAAATGAGTCCATTTGTGCCAAAGCAAAGGAGTCACCCTGGGGAGTTTGCTCCAGAGAGCACATACTTTATTAGAACAGAATGTAATAGTTGTCCCAAAGCCATAACTGTAAGAGCCTGGTGCCCTAGGCGAGCACTTTCAGTAACAGGAAAACCAAAGTTAGGTTCTTGCACCGGTATGATGTTGAAATACGCACTTTGGAGCATGATTTTAAGCTCTTGTTTGTTTGGGATTTCAGCTCAGTTAAGCTTTGGATACAGCTTTCAGAAGGGCTGTATTATTTTTGAAGTTCCTTATGGGTAATGCTTAGTTTCAAAATTATTTAGGCACCTACGGATGAAATGCTGATGCTGCTTCACTTTGGGTGTACCCAAATATGTGTAAAAAAACAGTTGCCTTTAAGTCCCTTTGGCTTTAATTGAAACATAAGCTTCTTTGTGCCTAAGACTACTTTTTAGCTCCTAACTTTAGTAGTACTTGAAATAATTCTCACACAAACCCCAGAAATAACACTTCTGTGCTACTTCTATTGTAATGTTCACTGCCTGTCTTCATGCACAGACTGCTCTGTGAAGCAGTACACAAGGGTGAACCGCATGGTGACTGTATTGGTAGACGCGAAAGCTCATTTTACATCACCAAGTATCTCATATTTGGAATTCAGAAATTGTTCATCTTGGTGATGAGTAGGGGCACGCTCCAGGGAAAATATCATAAACTCAAATGTGTTGCTTGAGGCACCTGGAAAGTGGTGTTTCTCTTAAGTAGTGTTTTCTAACCAGATTGAATTTTCTTTTGTGGCTCTCCTGGAGGTGGTTTTAGGCAATGCCTTATGGCTTCCATGAACTCGTCTGACAGCAGAAATACAGAGCTTTTATGTGTATGAAGGAGTGAAACAGTTTGGGGGAGATTTTCAAGGATGATTCGACTTTGATATGGTTTCTATCCTGAATGTTGGAGAAGCTTCAGACTAATTTGAAACGTGACCATTCATTGACATCAGTGCTCACCAGGTGAATATGAGTTGTTTTCCATTGGTTGTCAGACCTGGGTGAAACTTGTGCCTTTCTCCTGCAACTTAAACTTTGACTTAATGAAAGAAAAGTGAAAACTGAGTGTAGGTGGATGGGTTTTGGTCAGTGAAGGAGAGCCACAGTCATTCTATACGCAGGTGGATATCTCGGATGCTGCTGTGGAGGTCTTCCATGTAAAAAGCCATTGTTTGAGGGATTTATTTTTTTTTGGAAAACATTTCTTTCAGGAGCGAGCTCACCTGAATATTGATGCTTTTCATGCTGTTGAATCGTGCTTGTCAAGCTGAGTACAGAGGCTGGCTGGGGGTGCGTGACGTTTCCCAGCTCAGCCTCAGGCTTGTGTGTATGCAGTAGTGGCTGACTGTTTCTTTCCACTTGTTTCTCGTCTCCAAGGCTGGACGTAGCCCTTGCTTTAGCTAGGGCTCTACATTTGACAATGCGAGCAGAAAGGCAGGCTGTAGCAGCCTCCTGCCAGAGCAGTGCCCGTGGGCTTGGATATGGCTGCCTGGAGGGAGGAGAGCAAACCGGCAAGGGTGGGAGTGCAAATCCAAGGTGGTTGCACATAAGATTTTGCCAGAGGCTTTTAAGGAGTAACAACTTACATCTTGGGCTCTTTTGGTGAGGGATGAGATCCCCAAACAGGAATGCTTGCAAGTTAGGCAGCCCTAGCCCCACGGGTTGTCCCAGCACACATGGGGCAAATAAGTGCGGTGGAAAAGCCTGAGCATCTGCTGCCAAATGACTGGGAAGATGCAGCCCACGATTTCTGTTGTGTCTGAGATCTCTATAAAGTCTTTCGCATCCTTCCTCAAGTTTAGTTTTCCAGTGGAGGCTGTCGCAGTAATGAGAATGTCTCCCATCTGCTCCTCACATGGCTTGGCACATTTCGCTAGAATATATATATTTTTATTACAGGGTTAGCCAGTGGTAACCATGACGATTAGACTTATCACGCAGCATTTTTTTCCCTCCTCAAGTCAGTTTGAAATGCTGACAATTAAATAGATACAGTACACTTTAGAGATCCATCAGTCTCTTTGTTGTCTTGACAACCAGACTATATTTAGAAATGTAACAAGTACACGGAGTTCAATTGCACTTTTGCTAAAACATAGTTTTGTAGCTTGAGAATTTAATCTGTTGTTTGTAGATCCAGGTGCTTATTTGAGCTGTGTCTGACTTTCTCTTTGGTGTTTCTGGGAAGCTTCTACGTAGCAGTGGGGAGACTTGGCTGGTGGAAAGAGGGTCTTTGTCAGGCAGGAAACAGACCTGCCCACTGTTTGTTGGAGATACTGCCCATGGCAGGGGCTTGGGCGAGGGGCTGGGAGCCCTTGCCTACTCAGGTACTGGCTGTCCTGTACCCCTGGGTCCTCATGGTGCCCTGCACACCTGAATACTTGTGGCTTGGCTATTGATTTGCAGGGCAAGAGGAATGTGTGTGATCATTGTCACGGATCTGCTGTTCTTGCACATCTAGCTCAGCAAATGGTGCTGGGGAGCAGTAAGCAGCGTGTCCGAGCATCCTCTCTCCTTCCAGATGAACTGCTCTCCTGGTTCAGTAGCACTTTGGTATGGGAGGATGGTACTATGGAGTGTGACACTGGCAGACTGTGATGGCTTTACTTCTGCACCTGAGCCACCAGAGCTTTGGTTGCAGTTGGGAGCTGCTCTCTGATACTGGAGCAATAGCAGAGACTGTTTCTCTGTATCCCTTCTTCTGTTTTATTTTTGATTTGCTGGGGGTGTGTTAGTCTGATTTTGACAAAGTACTACTACTACTACTTTTTTTTTTGGTCCCTTCTCTTTTGACTAGCAAAATCAAGCTCATCCTCTCCTCATTGAGCTGGAATAGCAGCATGTGGGCTAGATGTCTGGAGCTGTGAATTTGTAAGGTTGCATCCAGGGCTGAAAGAGCAGAAGGGAATTATGATGGAGTGCACTTTGGGGGGCTGTAAATGTCTGTGTCCCCCACCACCCCTGTGTACACACTGATGGTGGGTGCTTGTTGTGTGGCTGTGCTGCTCTCTGCCCTTTCCCTTTTGAGCCAGCCAAGAGCTGTGGTTGGTGCAGGCACCTGTGTGGGTATCACAGTGGTACCTCTAAGTGTTGTGACATGCCAGCCCAGAAGAGCAGCTGGGATATGTGGCTCCCATCTGCTGCCGTCCTTCAGCCTGATGGCTGTGAGACGTGGGCTGGCACCACAGTGCCCTCATTATGCTTTCAGCACAGGACTCTGCTGTGCTGCTGCCTTGCTTAACACCCTGGCTTGCAAAGCTGTTTCTGAAGTGAGAGACACCCAAACATGAGGATCTCGGAGTATTTTCCTGGCTTGAGTGATAAATGAATGAAAAGAAATTTAGATGAGGAAATAGCTCAAACATTCCCCACCACTCCTCTGTCTGGCTGACCCAGGTTGTGATGCTGAGGAGCTGCTGAAAAGAGCTTCTTTCTGGTGAGGTGTTGGTGGCCCTTCCTAATCAGCACCTGAACCCCAGGGCAGGGCCTGGAATGCTCATGGATTTTCTGCAAAATGTCAAGCGAGACTCTTCCATCTCTCCCTGTCCGAGGCTTGGCTTATAATTGATGCTTGGCAGTATAATTTGGGCAGGACAACTGAGAAAAACGAGCAAATAAAGACTCTCCTTCACCAACAAAGCTGTGATAACCCAACAATCTGAACAGGAGCTCAGTTACATCAGATTGGGTGGCCTTTTACCCGAAGGAACCAGTTCATTTGGTGAGATGATTTAAAGAAGACAACCGTGGGTCCATGTTATGGATGTAGTGATGGTCAGTAGCATCTGTCGTTGGGCAGAGAGCTGTAAAACTGTCAGTAGCATTGCTCTGCTGATGTGGAGCGTGGTCAGCACAAGTTTGTTGCTGGGATGCTTTATTACAGCGAGGTGAGAAAGGCTTGAGGGAGAGGAGCCTGACCTGAGATCAGCTGTTATGGTCAGTGATGGCCGACAAAGTGCAGCTGTATTTCCTGGGGTGCCTATCATCTTATCTGTCCACTCTACCTGGTATATAATTTAGTAAGGCTCAAAAGGAGGAGAGGATTGGGTTTTTCTAGCATGATTTTGCTTCCCTCATCCTTGTGTTTCTTTTTAATTCATTATCTGTCAAATAACATGGGCGATTTTTCAGTGTGTGTGCACAGCTCAGTTTCATTTTTCTGTTTTCTTTGCTCCCTCCATTTTACCAGTTTCCTAATGAAAATCCAAAATCATAGTTATATTTTCACTCCAGCTTTGTTTTAAACTGTTAACATGCCTTTTTCAAGTGTTTAATAGCTGCTGGGGTTTATTCTTAAAATTCAACCACCAAACCCAGTGATGCTAATGAGTCTTCAAGAGTGCTTTAAACAAGTTATCCCAATCAATCTGACAAAGATAATGGTCTTCTATTAGAAGATATTTAGCTGGAGGTTGGATGAGTTTTAATGTTTATGGGTCTGTAGATCTGTAACCAGACAAAATCAAAGTAACTCCTTCGATTTCGGTGGAGCTGTATCAGTTTATTACAACCGAGGCTTAGGCAGCGGTTTAGATGCAAATTGCAACCTCTCTGAAGTTAAGTGGGGTTTTGATTTAATTCCTGGAAGCAGTAATGTCAACAAAGCAGCAAAGAACTGGGACCCACATACCCTGAAGTCTGTAACTTTCAGTTGCTCTCTTTCCTTTGCTGTCAAGATCAGATTCCCTTGATTTGGGATAGTAATTAAAACAGCTTCTCTTAAGCATCTCCCAAAGGCAGGCAGAGAGAGTGGAAGTGCAGCCTATGCAGATTATATATATATCTCTCCATACTTTGCAGAAAATGCCAGTAGTTTTGTTGTTCTCTCTAACTGCTGTTGACCTGGAGCTTGTGCTTTCCAGCTCCAAAAATGGAAAGGCTCTAATGCTGAATTATCAGGCTGTGATGCAGAAAGGGCTGGGATCTCCTTTCCTCCAGTGTATTTGTGTCCATGCAGTTCTGGAGAGACATGGACCACCGCTCATCACCCCCACGGTGTGTGGCATAAGTGATTCACCATGCATTCATTTCTGGTCACATAAGGGGCATTAGTTCAAAGCAGGCTTGAGGCATAGGTTAGTGTTAGCTATTTGAAGTCTTCAGTCTGAAAGCAACATCAAACAGGGAGCAGAAAATGTATCATGCACAGAAAAATCTCTGGGATTTGTTTCCCTCTTTAAAAATTAACAATAATAATAAATTCCAAACTGTTCGCATATGCTGTCTCCTCTGTGGTCAGGACACCTGTCTGCCTCTTTGCTGTTACTTGATACGGGCTTACAGTGCTTGCAAAAATGTTAACATGAATTTTTTGTCATGGCAAATATGAAAGGAATATCCAGTGTCTGTGTGGGCAGGTCCTCACCAAATTTCTCTGTGCTTCTTGTGCTTCGGTGTGGAACTGAAACAACTGCTGCTGTTCTGCTGCCCTGTGGCCCCCTTCCTCCACCACAGACCAGGAGGGCAAAGCTGCTGCCCTGCCAGACCTGGTTCTCCTGAGCAAAGACAGCTAATTGTGGGGCTAATGGGTTTCACCCTGATTTCCTTGAAAAAATAATGCATGTGACCTGCTAGATACGTCTCTCCTCCTTCTCTTTAATGATTTGTAACTCCTTGGCTAGTTTCAGCCATGTTTGTTGAGAGATGATTAGGCTTCAGGAAAATAGGTGTGAGGATGCAGTTAGGAGTTGCTGGGAGTGACCTGGGGCAGCTGGGAGCTTCGTGGGCTGGGAGAGCTTGGGCAGGCGGAGGTGAACTGGACCTTTCACTAATCATCGCTAGTATTTTTTTTTTAACTTATTTCTTCTCCAGGACTGAGATGAAAAGAAATAGAAAACACCAGAGTAGGCTCAAATATCAATAAGCTGGAAGTATGAAAGGCTGCTGGTTGAAAGCAGCTTGTGGTAGCTGAGAAAACCTGTGTTTTCTTTTTAACTGGACGTCTTTGTTGGCACCCAAAAGGAAACCTGGGCTGGAGGTGGAGGTAGGGTTTGAGCTGTCTCGCCCTGCTGCTTTTTCCACAATTTCTTTGTGTTTAATGCATCCCATCTCAGCTTCGGCTATTCTTGGTGCTCGCAAGGCAAAGCCAATGCTGTGGGGGTGACTCACCGTTGGCTTGAGTGGCAGAGGAGGCTCAGGAAGAAGAGGCCCTTTAAGCATGAGAGGCAGAAGGGTGTCTGGTCAGGCTTTGAAAGAGACTTTGTTACCTGCAGCCCTTACGTCAGTGCCTTTCACCAGCTCTACAGTGATTTAAAACAAGTAGCTTCTCTCCCAAATAAACCTCAGTTACTCCAGCGCTTGCTCAGATGTAACCTGTCCTGCCAACGTGTGAAAAACCCTTATATGGGTCAAAACAGGGACAGACTGACACATGAGTTGTATTAGAGGGGGAAAAAAACCCTATGGTCTGCTCTGTACAGTAGGGCAGCTGGCATTATGGGCCCTTTTGGGGCTGTTTTCTTGGTGAGACATCACAGCCAGCTTGATTGACTTTCTGCTTTTACGATGAACAACATGTTGATTCTGACCTTTCTGTTTGCACTTGCAGAGGTCCCTTGGAAGAGTCTGTCCATACGTCTGTCTTGGTGCTCGACGGGGCTGCCTTGCTTCCAGGTGAGGAATGGATCAGGTCCTGGGTCTTTTGCCAGAGAGAGCGGGAAGACCATGGGACCACATTCGGTCATTCAGCTAATGATGGGCGTTTCTCCAAAGCCTGGGGTGGTGGGAGTCCAGAGGTGTTTTTACTGTTTCTGAGTCCAAATCTGGAAGCAGCAAACATGCAGGCCCTTCTTGGAATGGGAGTGTTGCATGGGAATGATTGTGCGGTCCTGTGAGCCATATTACTTTGACTTGGTTTTGAACAAGACTTTCCTGCTTGGGGACCTGAATTCACTCCCTATCTGTGGCATGGCTCTGTGCAGCCTGAATATGCTCACAGCTGATGATGGAGAGCTGACTGTATTACTAACTTTAATCTAACCATCCTGCAGTGGACAAAAGCAGAAAAATATATAAGCCTATTAAGAATAACCTGAACAGAAATTTATGTGAGGAGCAATTTAATTAGTTCTTCAGAGTTGCCAGTTCTGTCAAATTCACTGGCATGATATTTAGCTGTGACCTAAGGATCACTCTGATAAACTACCCCAGACTCTTGAGGGAGTCCCTTTGCTGGATTACGTGTAGGACAAGAATTGTGCTTTGTGCCCATCCCATGATACGATGATTCTGTTGCAGCAGGGGTAAGATTGCAAAAAAGATTGCTCACAGCATCAGGGCGATAGGTCTGTCCTCAAGCCTCTCAGTTGTACCATCTCAGGAGGCAAAAGAGGTGCTAGGGGTGCTACAAAATCATAGCAATTGGGTGAAGAAAGCAGTGAGCAGCCCCACTGAGAAGCAGATAACTAATGAACAGGGATAGCTGGTAGCTGGTCTGTAACTGCTCATGGCTATGAAGTTCTCCAGGAGAAGATGTGCCTTAGGAGGGTGTGGTGGCTCTGGGCAGTCTTTGCTGTGGTGATGGTTCCCTGAGCCTGGTGGCAGCACCAGAAGGCCACGTGTGGTGCGTGCCCTGGGGTTGTGCTGTGAGCCAGCATGAGTCCAGAGCAACCCACTGTCATGTGGGAAGGTGTGTGCTGGGTTTTGTTCTTCTGCTACCCTGGTGGTATAAACTAGTGGAGCTACTTCATTTACCTTGATGTTACCTGATCTGAGAATCTTAAGACGTCTGTAAATCACACCAAAATCGGCAGTGCTGCTTCTTTACCCTGTTGTGTCACTGAATATAACTGCACTTTCATTTTGCCCGTTTGATATGCAATACACATCCCACCTTTCTTTCTTTACCCTCTTCTTGGGTTTATTTTCTTGTGGGTTTTTTTGTCGTATACATTATGGCTAGCTGGAGATGAGATTTCAGCATCCTGTTTACTGCAAACAGTTGGGGACATTAATAAATGTTGAAAGACAAAGACAGACCTGGGATTAATAAGGAGAGGACAGATGATTAATAGCAAGAGAGTAGAATTTGGTTCAAGGCCTGGTCTTCCCAGTTGCTGGTTTATGGAAGATTAATGGCAGCTCTCCTGTTAGTCTTACTCTTTTTGTGGCAGCTTTCCTGGGTAAGTCTAATGAACTGTCCCAATTGGTTGCTGTAAACATGCAATCTAGGAAGAAGCCCATCCTTATAGACTGCTAACTGAGACAATGTTAGTTTTGCTTTCTATTCAAACCTTAAGCAACAGCATCAATATATTTGTGAGTGGTGAAGTCAGATGTTCAGATGCTTACAACTCTTCTCAGGACAAAAACATACCATGAAACGTATCTTGCCAAGTAGCTGTCTCTGACAAATTGGGTTTTTACTCTGTCCCCTGTGCAAGAGATTGATTTCTCTTCTTTTGACTGGGTTACCAGCTTTGTTTCCATGCAAAATTGGGCTCTTGACCTATTGCATCTGGTCTCTCATTAGGCTTTGTGTGAGATTAGATGATGGTAAAAAACCACTAAATTTGCAAAGAGCATTCCTGGTTAAATTTGTGGGAGAACTGCAGAACATGGGACTGCGTCGCAGAAAGTCTTTATTCTGGTGGAAGGGTGCATGCTGTTTTGGCTGTCCTGTATAGAAGATCAGCCTCAAACTCCTACCTTAAGGCTGAAACTGCCAAGTCAAGCACTACAGTAGTCCTTTGGCATCTGCCCTCATGTACTTTTCATGGTCTTCACAAAGATGATCCAAGCTCTTCATGCATAGGGCTATAGCAATACACAGGCATGTGTATGGCCATTTTGAGAAGGAAGCAGCTGTGTTCCCATAACAGTGAGCATGGTGAAGACAGGGCTAACATCAGAACTTCATGCAGCAATAGCTGAATTTCTTTTCCAGGGAAGAAAGGCTATGTACTGCTTCAGTGTCCCTGTAACAAAGCTCTTTACTTCTCATCTGCTTTTGCGTGCAGTGCCCTTGGCTTTTCAGAAGTTAATTGATTTGTCCATATTATGATTCTTTCTTTAATTTTATTTGTGTAAAGAAGTACACGCGCTAATCTTTCTCCAGAGAAATGTTTCACGCTGCTCCTCTTTGAACATTGGCCCTGGGTCTGCTGCATTTCTTAATGAGTCTCTAAACAGCTACAGTTCCCACATGCTCCAGCCTTGACACATGCATACTTGTACACCCACGTGCCTGCTCCCAGTTGAACCGAGCAGCCTGCCCGCTCCCTTCACACACTTGCTGTTTTGGGATTTGCATTAGCAAGGCAGCACCTCACTGGGAAGCCCTGCCTGCGAGAGGAGGATTTATACCTGCAGGTATAGGTACATTTGGCATCAAGTGAGCTGTCCTGTGAATCAGAAAGGCTGTAAATCTCTTCATCACACTGTCCCTGCCATCCCCAGGCTCGTTTAATGTGCTTCTCCAGGAGCCCGGATTCCTGTGGGCTGCAGTATCCGTGGCGAGGACCTGAGCTAGCGCCGAACGCTGAGCTGAACACCCGACACTGAATTACTGTCTGGTATGCCACTGGCTGCCAGATCTTTGATAGCTTGTTTTTAATGAAGATTCCTCCTGTAATTCCTAGAATATCTTGCAGTGCAAAAAATGAGCTGTGTGTGTATTTTGCTGTGGGCTGAATTTTTTTCCTGCTCTTCACAGTTCCCTCTGTGAACAGAGAGGAAAGGGAGGGGGAAGCAGCTGACTGCTTTTTTTTGTTGTTGTTTTTCTACTTGACTTCTGTGAAGTATGTGGCGATCAATCGCTCACAACTAACAAAATGTTTTTGTTTCTCTTTGCAAAAGCATATGGGAACTGCAGGAAAAGCATATGGGTGTTTTTAGGAAAACATATTGGTGAATGGACAAATTATAGCGGTGCCAGTATGTTTTTGATGTCTGGCTAGACCACTACTACTACTACTACTACACTTGCTGGCATGCAAACACTTCCACAAGATTTCCAGCGTGTGAGTGGTGTGTAGCTGCTCCTGGGGAAACACAGGCTGTGCTGGATCAGACCCCTGTTAAAACAGCATTGTGATCCATCTTCAGTGTGCGTGACTGCCTCGCCATGTCCCGGACTAGGCTCCGGGCTCATGTTTATGGCAGCATATCCATTCTCTCAGTAGACTGAGCCCAGAGCTCCACTTGCAGCTGGCTGCAAGTAATGGTAATGGTAACCGTTTTTCTTTCTAAAGCCCTTGACTGCAGTGCTAATAACACCTGAGCATCTCGCAAACAGGCTAGGAAGCCTCTGGTTTTCCTCTGCTGTTCTATCAAGGCCTTTCTGTGTTAGCTGGAGCTATTGTTTTCTATTTCCCTATCATGTGGGCTGCTTTTGAGGAAATGCAAAACATTTGCATTATTGCTTCTGTGTCCAGTCTTGTTTGCCTTGATACTGGTGGTCCAGGAAAAGGGATCCATGAGCTGGGAGGAACTTGGAGGGGTAGTGGTAAGGGGATTGGGTGGTCTTGGTTGGTGGGTCAGTTCTGGTGGCTCATAGCATCCCTACAGTTTGCGATGCCCTGCTGTGGACCCCTGTACAAGGAGAAGTCCTCGATAGCTCCCTCTGGGGAGCCCTTCCCACTCACCCTGGCAGTGAGGGAGGGCTGCCTACCCTGCCTTTGCCTGCGATGGGCACAGCTGTGCTGGGTTGCAGGGACTGGTAGCAGCTCTCTGCCCACATTTGGTCCTAGGGGACTGGCTGAGGTCTTGCATGCACAGGGAGAGACACCTCCTGTCTGTAAGAGATCATGGTCTAAATAAATACACAAAACAGAGCTTCTGAGTGTCAGGGAATGTGGGCAATAATTGAACTCAGGTATGGTTTTGCAAGCAAGCTCAACCGCTCGGTACCAATGCTAGAAGAGGTGGTTCTTCTGTCTGTGTGTCCCCAACCCTCATTTCTGCCCGTATAGTCACTTTAATCCTTTATAGACCTGAGTGGTGAGATGGAGGAGGGGGCAAAACAGGTGGCTAAAGACTGAGGGGATAAGCAAGATGCACATGTGTGCAGTCATTTGGATGTCATATTGTTTATCTTGGTTATGAACCTGCACTCTCAGATATTCTGAGTGGTAATTCAGCACCTTTTAGTGTTCTTCCTCTTATGCCAACTTCAGGATGATTTGCTAGTGAGTAATTTTACATTATTTAATGTAGCCACTTTCCTTATAGCTCTTTTGTTCCGTGAGACAATTCCCTATTTTATTATGCAAACAGTACATTAAGATCCTTGTGGGCCTAAGTTCCCAGCAGTGCTTGAGATGACGGCAGAGAAGTAGGTTATTTCAGAAATAATGATTCTCTCCTCTAGAAGCTTACTTGGAGTTCTGCTTTAACTGCTTTTGATATTATACATGCTTTAAAAAAAAAATTAAAAAAATCCAGTACTTCCTAAATGTTACAGAGCTCAAAAAATACGCTGTATGCCTTGTCACAATATTTAATACAGACTGCTATTTACAGTAATGAATCAAAATGTCAGTTTTTAAAATATGAACTGTCAGAGTGTTCCTACTTTGCAGAAAACTTTGATATGACAGTTTGTTAATCATATGACTATTACATCAAATGTGTCTCAGAGTGCTTTTGCTCAACAAAGTCTTTTTTTCTTCCTTCCCCCTCCCTTTTCACTGTTAATTCTGGTAGAGTTTGACTGAATGCACTTTGATTAGAGGTTGGAAGAATCCAGAGCTGAATGCTTTTGTGTATTGACAGTTGGGATGTATCAATGCTTGTGTTCATGCTGGTTGTGGTCACCTAGTCTTACGTACAGCCTGGCTTGGATCACCTTTACCTTGTGTCCCATGTTTGCCCCAGGCCTGCTGTGACAGGGAGGTAGGATGCTCTGATTTCAGTATTTGTGGCCATGATGGGCTGTGGCAATGCAGAATCCAGCCCAGTAGCATTTTCATGGACTACTGAATTGTAATGCAGGCAGCGCTCTCTTATCAAGGGAAATAGAGGGATGCCCTGGGTGAGAAGATGAAATCTTGCTTTGTGACTAAAAACAGCTTTCCCAGTGCCAGCCGGGGAATTGCTCCCCAGCATAGCCTCTCTGCAAGACCTCACTGGTTTGGGTACATGATAGCAGCTCTGGTGGGACTGGGAGTGTGCTGCAGAGATGGGTGGGCTGCCATCCCCAAGCCAGCTGGCTGTGTGTGCTGGGGCTCAGACAGCAGCACCCTGTCTATGCAGTGCTGATGCCTCCAGGTATAACTCTGCATTTAGGGCAGCTGGGTTAAAACTGCCTGTTGAGTAATAAAAAGCTGGCTTATGCACTTAGATTTCTAATCCCTATAGCTTTGGCATGAAGGGATGAGCAAAATAAAGATCTTGAGGCTGCCTATGCATCCTCAGTGGGCTGAAGGGGTCGTTGTGCAGGGCAGGGTTGGTGTTGCTCCTGGAGGAGGAGGCAGTAGGCTGAGGATGCCAAGGTCCTCTCCCCAGTGGCTTTGGTTACTCTGGACCCAGGTCAAGGAGCATGTTTTTGCCCTGAGCTCCCCTCTGTGAATTTAGACCAGGATACTTCCCTTTTTTTTGGTGGTTTTGTTTGCTTATCTGCAAAATGGTAGTAATTAATTGATATTAGTTAACTCACAAGTGTCCTTAAAGCCTATTACTCAAACAACTGCACTTCATGATGAAGACAAGGGAGAGCTTATGTAGATAAATGAGCTTTTGAAAACAGCCTCTGGAAAGAGAGTGTTCGGCATGCTAATATGAAGACTGGAGGGCAGAGGTGTAGCAGAGCTATGTACCTCTGCCCATAACGTCATTGTGCCACGTTGCCTGGGGCTTCAGATGGATTCCCACTGCTTATTAAAACTTGCAGTCTTACCGTTGTGTAGGTCTTACAAGTGCAATATTTCTGATTTGGAGTTGGCCAGGCACAGCTGTGGGAATAGGAGGAATCTAAAAAGACAAAAGCTCTGTATCAGCAGTCCAGAAAAGAGGAGTGTGGGCAATGCAAGAGAGTACATCTTAGAATCATAAAAACAGAAAGGTTTGGGTTGGAAGGGAACTTCAAAGAGGTCCAGCCCCTGCCATGGGCAGTGACATCTTTCACTAGATGAGGTTGCTCAAAGTGCGTTCAACCTGACCTTGAACATTTCCAATGGTGGGACATCTGCAACTTCTCTGGGCAAGCTGTTCCAGCATCTCATCATTAAAAAATTTCTTCCTTAGGTCAAATCAGATGGTCTTCTTGGTTATGGGTGTTTCTTGGGGCCTGATTAACTTGGCATTTCAGCTGGGCATGTCTATTAAATAGCAACCTGAATTCTTCGACTAACATTATTGAAGAGATGATAACAACTTGTTTTCAGGGGTGTAATCACATATTTAAGTGAGTAGCACATTAGCAAGCTCTTGTATGTGGAAAGCACAGGTAAGGATGCTAAACATGTCTGAAGTTCGGTACACTGAGGCCCACTGGGTCTCACCGGTGGAAAGAGATTTGGGAAGGTGGAGGCATTGCTGTAACATCTCTCACAGTAATATCCTATTGATAGAGGAGGCAAGAAAAAAATAGAGGGGGAAAGGAAGGGGAGAAGGAGGTGGTTGGTGGGTGTGGCAGTGATGGCGCAAGAGGCTCTGCTTGTGGTGGTGCATGGTGTGGACCATCAGGAAGTCTGAGAGAAGCTGTTTGGTGAAGTCAGTCCTGAAAACGTTCTTGCACAAACGTGCCTGGTGTAGAGGGGCTGCCAGCAGTGAGGGCCGCTGGCAGGGCCAATGTGAAGGCATCACTTTTCAAACTGTGTCTTTGTCACCTTCATCGAGTGAATGCTGCGGCTTGCTGTGTTCCCTCATCCAGCGGAGGAAAATTGATTATTATTCAATTTTCATTTTAGACAAACTACATTGTTAGTGTGATGATTTTTCTTTTATTATTGTTACTACAATGGATGGAAAAGGAGCTCTAACAGATGTATGATTAGCAGGGCATGAAATTAAAAATGTTTGTGTACAAGGAAAAGGTTGTTTACTACCAAATTCCTCATTTGAAAATTAAGCGATACTAAGATTGGCCGTGCAATTCTGCAGCAGATAAGCAGCCCCCTTTCCTTCCTCTCTCCCAGCAGCATCAGATGAAAAGTAGCAATATTTTAAATGTTACCTTTATTTTAAAAGGGAATAACACAACTAAAAGGTCAGTACCTGCCTTTGGAGGCAGATTATCTAAAGAGCTTGTTCTCTCACTCTGGTACCAACGGTGTCAATTCAAGAAAATATTTTGACTGTTGCTTAAACCCTATTGATTAGGGCAAATTGAACATTTTTTATAGAACTCTTTTGGGTGGAAAATAAGGTTCTGATTGAATAATTCTGAGTGTGGGTATGTACCTGGGTAAAAGGTGTTTGTTGTCAAAATGCTGAAAAACTCGTATTTGGAGTCACTGCTGCAGGGTATGTGGAGGCGTGCAGATTGGTACGTAGTACCCAGTCCTTTCCCCCTCCTTGTGGGTAAGTCTTGTAGCCAAACCACATCTCCTCAGTCTGTGCAGCCTGAGAGTCCCCATGTACTGGGAGAGTGGTGCCTTCTGGGGTGTGTGGTCTACATGGGCACTTCAGAAACTGGATACCGGCCTTCCACACCTACAGATGGTGTCAGTTCTGGAATGGTAGTTTTGCATGGGAGTGCTTTCAGGCTCTGGTAGGAAGCCATTAGCATTTAGATTTTTCTCTTAAAAGTGGTGTGGGGTGTTTTCCCTATAGAAAAATATCTGTCCTTTTTTTCTTTTTTTTTTTGTTCACCATAGTAACGAAATTTTTAGTTTGAGAAAATGATCTGTTGTCTTATGAGCTCTACTTGTGGTGCACAATTCTCAGCTGCTCTTTCCTGATTTCCTTTAAAGAGCTGGTAATGAATATTGAAAGACCTAGTTTAAGAAATGTGCATCAGAAACACTTTATATATCCGTGTTATGCTGTTCAGGTAAGCCTGGTCCTACCTAGGACTGAACATTTCCCAGGTACTCTGAGTTTCTTACCGAACTTATTCCATTCTTTTTGTCCTCTAAAAACTTTCTGGCCAAGTTCAAGGCTGATGCTAGTTGAAGTCTGTAGGGCTACTCATGTGTAAAGTTTCACCTGGGTGAGCGTTTGCAGGACCCAGACCTGAGGCGTCGTGGTGATGGATTCTGCCCACCGAGCCTGGATGGCATTGAGCAGAAAATAGGACGAGGGCTCAAAGATTGTTCCTGCACTCTGGGAACAATTGAGACAGAAAATTGCTTCCAGGATTTCTTCACTTTTCCGCAGAGGGTAATCAGCCTGTGTAATTCTCTGCCACAGGAAATACTGCCTGAATCTGTTACCCAAAGACAGCCAGCAAAGTTTAGATAGCAGCCTGAATACCAAAGGTACTGCAGAGCAGGGACTGTCCCTTGCTCGGGGTTTTTTTTGGTGCAGTGGCTGCTATATATGTCATCGGATATCACAGTGGTGCAACTAATGTGACAGATAATGGAGTATTGGCTTACATACTTGGTGTGTTCCTGGTACACGGTTAGACTGTGGTGCCCTAAACAAGGAGACAAGTTTGTATGCTGAGATTGTAAATGGAGTTTTGCTTAGCGTGGTGCTCAGGTTATAAGCCTAAGATTGCAGGGGAGGCTAGAGCAGTTCCACTGAGATGATGGGTGTCCAGTAACTTCCGTACTGTTCTTGGCTCATTTTTAACCTTTGCTCCATAGATGTAAGCAAATTGCTATTTATGCACCTTTATTTGTTCATCTGGAGGATGGGGCAGCACTTGGGCTACATTGCAGGGCTTTGTGTTAAGTTTCAAATAAAGCCTTTCAAGCACATGTTTTATTGCAACTTTTAGGGGAAATTATTTAAATTTTTGACTTGAGTGAGAATAGTTGTGGCCAAATCACTGTGTGAGCATTATACCTGCTGGGCACTGAAATTTGATTCCTAAATTTCCATTAGCAGGTCATACTGGGCCAAAGGCTCTTGAGCCGCTGGAAGAGAAAAGAATAAAACAGAATGAAGTTGGTGTTTGGTTATGGGCTCTGGATGTCATTGTTCCTGGCTGTTCATCTGGCTAATGTTTGCTTTTGTGTAGTATTTGTCTGTGTCTGTGCTTCTGTGCACATGGGGAAAAGGAGGACAAATATCACTGGGGTGGATTAGCATTAAAAAATAGTTAACTGATCAAAGCCATAAAGCTTGTCCAAGTGAATTCTTCAGAGAAATAGCTTTGAATTTCCCAAGCAGCCGCAGGCCATAAAAACGAAGCGCTATCATTCAGAGATGCAAAAAATCCCCTTCTGTTGGAGTGTTGGACCTATTTGTTCCTTTTTAGGAGGGCATTCAAAATGTTTTCTTAATTTTCTGCAGAACAGCTCACTGCTGTCCATCATGAGCCTTTGCCAGCTGAGATAGCTCCCCTCTACCTCAGTTTTAACCCTCCACTGAAATCTGTATGTCCCTACTTTGCATTTTGGATGCCTTTCAGCTCTGTGCACTTTGCAGTGGGATAGCCCTTGCAGAGCTCTCTTCATCTCTGAGCTCAAAGTGTAAAGAAGGGGCTAAATGTTGTCCCCAGCATCTGGATGGAGGTGACAGGGAAGGTGGGATGCAGATGAAGAGTGATGCATGAAAAGATTTCCTGGAAGGTCCAAAGGGATGGCAAGGGAGCCCTGTTCCACGATGCCATGGTCTGTCTTCTCATCGGTCCTGCCCCAGCAGGAGCACCAGCCCCACCAGGTCTGCAGAGCAGGTAGGGCAAAGTTGGAGGGAATGTCATTTTACTTACATGGAGAAAAGAAAGCACATTGTTTGACTGCTCAGAGAAAGTTATTGAAGGCTCATACTGAAGGTTAGGCAACCAGCCTCTGGGAATTAGGCACATAAACTGGCTTTATGCTTATGAAAGTCTCTCTTTCAGAGTGTTTTGCTTTGTTGCTTTTTCTTAAGATGTACAAAAGACTGAAGTGCTGTTGTATGGTCCATACACAGAATGTTTGGATAGCACAGACATTAACAGGAATGAAAATTACTCTGTGGTGGCTCAGAACTTGCCAGGAAAAAAAAAAAGAAAGAAAAAAGTCAGAAAACACGAGGTGCTTTGTAGCTGGAAGTGCCTGTCGCCCTGCAAGGACTCAGCTGTCCTTTTCAGTTCCAGTCTTTTCTTATTGAAAGTATTTTACTGCCTAATACCTACTAGCTTTTTAATACTACTTAATTGCATGCACACACCCCCAAAAGAAAGCCACACATATTTTTCTGCTCCTGTTAATGGCGGTGTCAAAGTTGCCTTTCAGGCATAGAATTCCACTTTTGCTTCCCTTCTGAAACTTGGAGTATCCTTCTCCAGATAACCCAGATTTTAATATAAACACATTTAAAGTGTATATATGTGTGTGTGTGGTTTTTTCTGGTGACTTAATGAAAGCCCTAAGTAGATTCCCCTAGAAACTGAGGTCATCTTTGTAGCAGGTGGGCAATGTGTGGAGGGCAAAGCTGTGACTGAGGGACGGGGCTGAAGCTTTTGGAAAGGGATTAGATCCTTGCATGGGTGTGGGCATGACATTTGTGTGCGCCATGTGTACACATCCTGTGCTTGGTTTCTGTGGTGAGGCAGAGATGATTTACCCACATAGCAGGGCCGTTTGCTAGGGTGAAGTCATCAGCATTCAGTTATTAAAGCAATATAGAAGTGCATCCATATACAGGATAGCACAAAGTGTGAAGATCATCCTTCTCCTCCCAGACTGTACTTTGGCTTCCTGTATAGGCCGTATCCTGACCTCGGCTGGGAGCAGTGCTCAGCTATTGATAATATGGGCAGAAATTGAATCTGAAGCCTAGGGCCTTTCTGCACAGGGAGAGTATTGTGAAACAAAGCCAGGGTGTGAATTTAGAGTGCAATAGCTGTTCTGAGCGTACTTCTCATGTGGGCAGTCTTATTCTGCTCTGAGAGGGCCTTTGTGCAGTTCTGCTTCATCTGTTGCCAAAGGCACTCTCAGTGCAGAAAGAAGAATGCCCACACAGGGAGTGAATAGCTTTTCCAGGCTATTTCACCATGCTGAGGAGTCCCAGGAGATGCACATGGTTTCATGTCCCCATGAATGTTGCAGGAGCTTACCCTTCAGCTTGCGCTTCCACCAGAGCATTCATGTGGGGAGACATGCTTTGCGATGAGTGGTTGGTGGTGTTGTGTCTTCTGGACCCTGCTAGGTGCAGCGCACGTCACTCATTTGCCTGAAGTTATGGGGCTGGCCTCAGGGATCCCTGCGATCTTGGGCTTCTCTAGATGTTGCTGGTGTTGCAGTTTGGCAGTCTCCATCAGTACCATTGCCTGTTGTAGTGTGTCCTAGCTACTGAAGAGAGCTCCTTTGAGAACAAGTCTATGCTCATGTGTTCCTTTTCATATGAAATCATCTAGCAAACCTGTGCACTGGATATGATTGTTATCTGAATATTGTTGAACGAGGGAAAAAGAAAAAAGCCCATCTGTTCTACAAAGAGGCGGTGTAAAGAGCAGGCTCTATGACTAAATAAATTCACATCTGTTTAGCAGAACCATCAAATGGTGAGCAGAGGGGCCTAATGTGAATCACATGTTGAAACCACAAGTATGAGTGAGATGAGCTGCAAAAGAGAGAGCCTGGAAGTGTTGATCCATGTGACCAACTGTTGGTTTCCCTCCTTATTCTTTGCCTCTACCAGTTTCCTGAGCAAAAGATGTAGAATAAAAAAAAAAAGGGATGTAGACATGTGTATGCATACATATGTGCATATCTTCATATTCCTTACATGATTAAATAACTTTCCTATATCATTGTGAGCCATTAGATCATAACTTCGATTGGAAGGGCAATGCGCTGCAGAGGAGGGAGAGCAGAGCTAGCATGAAGAGGTAAAGCTGTTCCTTGGTGGTGTTGCTTCACAAAAAATGGCCTTGAGGTAGCTTGCTTTAAAAGTGGAATTGCCTTGGAAGTGATGCTTCAGGATGACGTCGGCAGCAGTGTCATCTCACGGAACCTGATGGGAGCAACCTAGAAACTTCAAAGGGTAGATTATGACTTCATGTGCTCAAGCTAGTTTCAGAATAAGTATCTGCATACCAGTCCTAACAGGCTGCATCTTTCCATGGATCAATTTAATCTGTTGCTTAGGATTTCCCCTTAGTGTTTTAAGTCCTGCAGAAACAAAGGGCAGCTCAAGTTTCTGTATTGGTTGCATTTGCAGTTTATTTTTTTTTCTGTGCCAAGAACATATCAATACAGTTTCAAAACAT
The DNA here is from genome assembly GCF_034619465.1 of Leptosomus discolor. Classification (NCBI taxonomy): domain Eukaryota; kingdom Metazoa; phylum Chordata; class Aves; order Leptosomiformes; family Leptosomidae; genus Leptosomus; species Leptosomus discolor. The sequence goes on along the minus strand of NC_141397.1, from coordinate 53,845,815 downwards.
ACTGTTTTTATGACTTGAAGCAGCAGTTTCTAACTGAAAAACAAGGAAGCTTTGGGGATGTACACGCAAGTCAGGTGCCTCAGTTAATGTTATTTGGCTGGTCTTCATAGCCCCTTAGTCCACGCAGAGAAGCAAGCATCTTCTCTCCCACAGGATCTCATGAAAAGAAACATGCAATGATTTTGGTCTCAAAGGTGGATTCTTGTTGCTGTCCAGCCTTTTGTCCTAGATATTTTGCAGTAAATGAGGCCAAACTTGTGGGAACAAAGAGTGATGGAAGATAGGCTGTTAGAGCTGATTTGCACAGATTCTGATCTCCTGCCGTTCAGTCTGCTTTCTTTAGCTGACAGAGAGCTGTGCTCATACAGCTTACCTGGGATGTGAGGTCTGCAGGAGTGTGCTGAAGGTAATGAAGCACTTAAGGGGCTGATGGGGTTGAAGGTCCCTATGGAATGATTAAGGTGTTGGCAGCTATATTACTTTCAAAGAGAAATATGTGCGTTACGCAGCAAAGGCATGCTGAAATGCCTTGCAAACGCTTAGTTGTGTGTGGGAACGTGCTTTGCCTTAGACCTGTGAGACAGCGGTAGCAACTATTGGAGGGCATTTGATTCACTGAGCTGTGTGTGCACTTACCAGCTGCGTGGCCCAGCTGCCCTAGTGTAGTTCAAAAGCAGAACAGAAGCGGTTGCCAGCAGTGGCTAAAATGCAGCAGTGTGTCACTGTCTGTAGATACATTAAAAGTTTGGTTCTTCCTTCCCTCCAAAAATTCCCTCTGCTTATGATTCATTTCTTCTCTTCCGTGCTCCCCCCACCCCCACCGCTTCTGAGAAGGTGCACTGAAGATAGATGAGCACTGTAATGTTTTCCTGGAGACTGTCAGAATTGAGCTGTTTCACATCTAGGGAACTGGTGTGGCTGGTGTAGTATGGAAACTCTTTTGTCACAACAAAACTTCATACTGATTTCTGGGAAGGGGAACAAATGATTAATTTGTGTGGTCAAAACCAGAAGACACCGATGTGATAGTGGTGGAGCAGCTGGAGTTAGCTTTTTAATATGATGAGCTTGTTTAGCAAAATTGCAAGGCCAGTGTGGATACCTGGTTGAGTTAACGTCATTGACGGCACTGTGGTCTGCACCAGCTAAGGAATCATCTCCCAGAGCTTTGAGTATCGCTGTTCTTGAACAAACAGACACTGAGATAAAAGGGAAGAGCAACAGTTTCCTAGGCTGGTGCTTGGTGGTTTTATGAGTTTCAAACAAGAATTGAAAATCAAATCTCAAGCACTTGTCTTCAGTCACAGTATTCAGAGCAGAACTAATGTCCTGTGGTTACTAAAACAGAGCTTTTATCTTGATGTGCTCCAGAGTGTCATGGCATGCTTGCCTTTGTTCTTGATATACCTCTTCACCTGTTTCCCCGTGCTTCCAGAACACCCTTCTTTGAACAACTGTCTTCTCCGTGAGCTCTATGTTGTGTGTATTGCAAATAGCATAGGGGTAGCTAAAATCACCTTATGACTTACCCTCCTACCAATGTGGCCGTAGACATTCTGGAGTTACTCCAGCTTAGGCACCATCTCAAGATATGCCTTTAATTCTTCTTTATTCCTTGACAAAAAGACCTGGAGTATGCAGTGGGCACCAGGTCAAATGTGAGTCCAACTGGATATGGGGTTGCTTCAGGAGAAGCCTGGTCAGTATGAGTTATTGCTCACCTTTACTCCCTGCTGGTGAGGCTGTTGTCCAATCTTGAGTCCTCTAGTTGAAGTGGGATGTTAAAAGAGCTGGAGAGGGTCTAGAGGAGGGGCAGTCAAGGACCTAGAGTATATGGCCTACAAGAAGAGGCTGATGGAGCTTTGCTTCCTGTCTCTGGTTTCAAAGATGACAGAACCAGATGCTTCTGTCCAGATAGCAAAATAAAATGCCATGGATGTGCATCGTGGATTGGGAGATTCAGATAGAGAGTTGGAAAACCACTTTTGTTGGGAAAACAGTGCAACACTTGAACAAGTCACCAGGTAGCAGGGGATTCTCCATTTTGGAGGTTTTCAATGACAAAGCCACAGCCAGCCTTACCTAGTGTTGGTGATAGTCCAGTCTCCTGCTAAAAGCAGGTAACCTGCAGAGATCCTCTTTCTTTCCTGACAGTACTGCAGGCTTTCAGCCTGTTAAAGGAGGAAGCACTTAAATCTTTATTTTTGCTTTGTGTTGCAAAAGGGAGGCAAGAATACATTGGGGTGCTCATGTCTTGATGATGAATCACCTGTTGTAAAACTCAGATAAATGTAGTCTTTTTCCTGACTATTTATATGAAGGGATCTGTGTGCTTCCTTTCCTACAGTTTTCATGCACTCAAATATCTTGCTTCCATTAGCAATCTCTCTGCAGCATTGGTTTCCAGCCATCTGGCAGCAATCACTCTTCTATGTGTTAGAATATAGGATTTTCCATAGGAAAAAGGCTATTTCCCCTGATTATTTGCAAGGTGCCATGGTCTGAGCACAGGTTGGTGCAGTGCTCAGGAAGGAGGAGAAATCATCCAAGAATTTGTCATACTCGAGGCTGTGACTTCCAGGATGGCTTGGGATCTGGGGGAGGAAAAGTTAAGTGGATCATGTGGGAGGAAAAGAATCAGGGATTAAAGATTTTGATCCTCGGCACAGTTCCTACCCATTAATTGATCTAGTTGCTTGCTTTTTAGGCATTACATTTTCAAAGTCTAGTTTGTAGTTCCAACCCCTTGTCACAAGAAGATTATAGTGGCATTGGCCCCATGCTCACATCCTTCTTGAGTGGGGACCATGCTGTGCCCATATTCTGGGCTGCAGCTCCTTTTCCATTCACAGAAATCCTTTTGGCAGCTTGGGGTTCAGACTGCCAATAGCGGGTATGTTTTCTTCTAGGGGTGGTGGCAGCTGACTCTTCCTGCAACCAAACTTCTGTTTTAGAACAGGAATGCAGGGAACCCATCATAAATAAATAAAAACCCCCACGTACACCTATGCTAGCCTTGCTGGGTAGGACCTCAAGCTCTACACCGATTCCTTGTTCTCTCAGTATCAGTTTCCCACTCTCTGCTGAGCTCAGATCCCTGCTGTTTCTCCCCAGGCTGAGACATATACACACAGCGCTCTGCAAAGCTAATACAATTATCTGTGTGTCAATATGCTGCCACGGTCCCATTTGGTCCCACTGGGGTCTTGTTGATATCTCACTGCTGAGCTGAATGTTAGTTCTGCATGGTTCCTTCTTGTTTACAGCCAGCATGAGCATCCAAACAGCCTGGGCTTGCTCTAAGAGCTTTAACCTTGCCATCTCTTCTTGTCCTGATTTCTTTTCTCATGTGTGGGGCTCTCTTGATAGGCCTGATTCCACTATGTCTCCATTGGTTGACAAGTCCATGCTTTATTTGATGGATAAGCTCTATGTTGCTTGGCAGTGTCTTGCTGGAGCAGGCAGCCAAGTACTGAGCTGTGCTATAGGCAAGACAATGAATATGGGCACAGAAGGAATAAAGGCAGCTCTTTTTAGCAGAGGGATCTTGAAAATAAATTGTGTGCAGGAAAACGGTGTTTGTGTAAGGGAGCTCATGGTCTGAGACTGACGAAATAACCTTTCTGCATCATTCTGCCTGTTCTTTTGCTGTCCCTATTAATATATTTCCTCTCTCATTTTATACACAAATTTCTGAAACATCCATCTCAAACTTGTCTTTGTGGTGCAGCAACACCCTCACAAACTCGTAGGTCAAGTTGTCAGGAAGAGAAGCTTTAAGAATTGGAAGAAATTTATCTGGCTCAGAGCTACCTCCTGGCTCAGCTGTTAAAGTTCAGCCACAAATTTTGCTGTATTTGAGTAAGCATTGTGGGCCGGCCACCAGGTCTACCTCCTGCCTTGCAATTGCCCTGGGGTTTGTTGTGACCGCAAGTAGCTGAGGCCTTGGACTAGTGCTTTGTCCAATCTGATTATGTTTGGAGTGGCTGAGGGTTGTCTCATACCACAGAAGTCAAGAACCAGCCTGCTCTCTGGTGAAATTGGAATGCAGTCACTAGAGTTCTATTAAATTAGATAGATCTATCTATCTCCAGGGAGCCAGTACTATCTATGTTTCAGTGCACATGGGCCAGTCAAGTTCAATTTATTGGGATTTTAAAGCCTAGTTTGTCATCCAACACCAGGATGTGACATGGCTGTAAAAGTAAGATCTCGTTCATCAGCTTTTATGTGTGTGTTATGCAGCAGCAGTCAAATTCAAATAGCCTGCATCTAATCCCAAAACTACTAGTGCAATTATATTGTGAAAGAAAAGAAGTCTTCTGTTTAGTTTGCCCTTCTACCTTTTCCACTATTGAAGCTGATACAAGAGAAATGAGCTAAGAAGGAAAATTAAGAAAGGGTAAGTTTTTAGTTGGTACCAAAATTGTCCCAGCAGCAGGGTTTTGGTGTAAGAATGAATGTGATATTGGGTTGGTAGTTTATGAACTATGTTCATGGTGACTTTAACCTATGTCAGGCATCTTTGTAGCATCTTTGTTCTTTACCATCATGTCTTTACAGTCTCTGCCATGGACTTGCTGTCTTCATGTTATGTCTGAATAATACTGTGGAAGTTGTAGTGAATTTAGTGCGTAAAACGGAAGTCACATCCCAAACTGGTGTGGATCTGCGGGCAAAAAAAGGAGATGTGGATGCAGCCATGCTAGGGGAAAAAAAAAGTGAAGTTATTTTCTGAGTATTGGTTATTTAGTTAAAAGAATGGGCACATTCTGTATTCATTTGCAGACCATTGCAACTGGGGACTAAGGAATATAATGTTGCCAGTAGGTGATATTGTTGGCATATCTCAAATGGGATACAGCTATATTGCTGCAAACCCTTTTGAGTGCAGCTAAAGTCACAGCTGGAAGTCTGGGATTTTAGAGTCACAGAATAATTGATTTTGGAAGGGATCTCTAGAGGTCATCTGGGCCAACCGCTTGCTCAAAGCAGGGTGAACTTTGAATTTAAATCAGGTCTTCTGGACGATCCCTTGGAAACTTGATTGAAAGTGTTAAAGCCAGAGTGAGATACTGGATTATGTGCTGAATTATTTCTTGAAGCATAAGCAGTGCTCTAACTAGGTTTCTTTCTCCTTTAATTCCTGAGATTGCATTAGTTATGTCCCACAGCAGGAAACTGGTGAATTTATTCAGCCCTGTTTAATTGAAGAAATGACTTTGATTTTTTTTATTATTTATTTTGAGGGGATTGAGCTGAAGATACAAACCGCCGCCTTATCCAGGCAGCAGGAAGAAACTCTGGGTCGGGGGGGAGAGGGAGAGTTAAACTTGCTCCTGCTAACACCTACTGTGAAAGACTAAAGCAAAGCATCAAGGAATGTCCATAAACAGTGTAAAATGGGTGCAAGCAAAGAAACCTGATCTCAGGGAGAGATGTGCCACAAGGAGTCGGAGTCCATGTGCATCAAGTTTGCGTATGGTCAAGAAGGCAGTCACTGGAGGATGACAGCATGTTCCATTCTTCATCGCATCTTGGAGTCGCTTGGTGGCTCAGTTGACTCCTGTTAGCTCTTCATTGCTCACTGATGATAAGAGTCACATCAGCCCCACACACATTGCTCAGAGTTCCTGCAGCTTTGCGGTTCTCCTGTTTGCTGACATGATGTTTGAGGAGCACAAAGGGCCAGAGTCAGTTTGCCACTGGGAGGGTCTGAAGGAGCAGCTTCTTTGGACTTAACATTACGGGACTTAAATTCAGTGAGATGTGCAGATTGGCAATGATTAAGGGAGTTCAAAAGGAATCCTGGTTCCCTAAATCACATAATTTCCCATATGCTGTAAAATTGATGAGGATAAGTAGTAACATATGGAAAAGACATCCAAGGAGAGCTTGGGCTGAGTTTGTAAGTGCCTATGGCACTTCCTACATTTGGTTAAAGACCTCTAACGAGACCAGAATTCTGACATTATATCCTCTTTTGGAGGCTACAAGAAGCAGGAAAGTATGGCTAGAGGTCATTGGCCATAAATGGAGAAATAAATTCGTTTAACGTTCAAAGGGGAACAGTGCCAAGAGAAACAAGCAGCTTTGGGAGTTTGTAAAGAGCAAATCTCTCTGGTCAGCCTCAGTTACTACTTTTGGTTAATTAGTGGAGTGGAGGCGATGAGGACAAAGAACTGCATTTTAGCAGGACATTTGGGTTTCTGCTTTTGGGAATTTCAGTAAAAAAAAATGAAGACTAGTAAGCTTAGAGTAGAAACATCCAGTCTTGTAGGTTGCATCTCTAACTGAAAGGGGCAATGTGGCATGATTTTGCATCGTGAGGGGTGTCCCCTTGGTTCAGTGCTAGAGCTGATCTTTAAAACTCAGTTGGAAGTTGAAGTGAAAAGTTTGAGGCTCTTTGAGTTCTTTTACATGGATGGAAGAGAAGAAAGAGTGGGAAGAATGCGGCCTGCCTTTTTATACATGGCCCTTGTAAAGCCCTTAGAGTCAAACTTGGGTTATCCAGGGAAGGGAATGTCTTGATCGCGTTCCTGAATAATATCAGAGAGAAGCCGCTGTAGGGCTTCCAGTTGCATCTACTGTCAGCGAACAAGGTCCTAATTCCCTGCATCTGGTCAATCCCTTGGCCTTAGGAGTGATACTAAGACAGAACATTATGGACCTACATCAAGCCAGTGGATTTAGGAAGGAGT